>NW_011888919.1:2561643-2571848 GCF_000151845.1 Pteropus vampyrus
AGTGTCTGGATTTCCCACATCTCCACCACGAATAAAGAGGGCTTTATTTAAAAATCAGTTTATAATTCACATACCATCCAATTCACTGTTTAAAGTGTACAGTTCATTGTCTTTAGTGTATTCACAGAGTTGTGTAACTATCACCACAGTTTTAGAGCATGTTCATTACCCCCCCCCAACACCCTGTTTCCTTTAGCCATCACCCCTCAGCTCCCCCTCTCCCCGCAGCCCCTGGCAACCACCAGTCTACTTCCTGTCTCTCGATTTGCCCGTTCTGGACGTTTCACCGTGTGCTCCTCTGTGACTGGCTGCTTTCGCTCGGCATCATGTTTATAGTAGCTTTTAGATCTGTGCCAATTAGATAGTGGTTTTACTTGGCAGTTCTCTGACTTCCAGTTGAGATTGAACTTCTTGTGTGGTTTCAGGGCTCCATCGGCCTCCAGAGGACTGGAAGCCTGTCCAGGAAGAGGGGAGAGAGACTGAGCCAGAGGGGATCCCCCCGACCTCTGTCCCTCCATTGTACTGGTGAGGACCCTCCAATCCCCCTCACCCACTCTCTTCCCCCATGACCACCCTTCCTGCATCACAGGATGGGGGGACCTGGCATGGATGCCTGTTAGGGAGAAGTGGAGGGGCTGGGGCAAAGGAGAATCCCACCGCTAGCCCTACTGCTTCTCACCCAGGACCCCTGGAGGCCTCGGCCCTCCCACCAGCAGCAGGAGACTCTGAGAGACACCCCCTCTATCAGCTGCTGAACTGTGGCTCCGGAAATAGGTGAGACATCAGGGAGAAGATGGGAAGATGCGGGGAGGAGGCCGGGCCACTGAAAACCTGCCCTAATCACTGTTCCCTCCTCCCAGCTGTGGGGCCGTCCACCCAGACATCGCCCGCATGGAGCGGCTCCTGCAGCAGGCTGTGGCTGAGCGGGAGCGGCTGCTCAAGGCCAGGGTGAGACCCCAGGTCTTCTTCCCTCAGAGCAGGAGTCCAGGCCCCCAGCCCCCTCCTCCCTCAGGCCCAGGGGTCCCGGCCCCTGTCCCTCATTTCCCAGCCCCTCCTTCCCCAGACCCAGAAGTCCGGGTCCCCAGACCCTCCTCCCTCAGACCCGGGAGTCCAGTCCTCCAGCTCCCTCTTCCCTCAGGCCCCGCCCCTCCTTCCTCAGGCCAGGAGGCCAGTACATTTTCCCCACATCTCACTGGTTAACATCATGATTCCATCCTGAATCCACAGGAAGGGACAAGAAGGAGCACAGAAGGTTCCTCAGGCCCCGCTGTTCCTGCCATCATGGTCAGTCCTGCCCCTGCCCTCAACCCCCCTGCCCTGCTCTGTTTCACCCCTGGCCTCTGCCCTTTCTCATCTCACCCTTTCCTCTCCTCCAGTGGCACAGAAAAGTGTGCCGGGCTCGCCAAGGGAAGGTAAACAAAAAACCTGGTGTTCGTTCTTACTGTGGTCTTCGGTGACATGCTCCACTTCTCTGCGCCTCAGTTTCCTCTTCTGCGAGTGGGAGACAATGTCAGCAGTTACTGAAAACTGAGGGCAGCTACATCCTGTGGCTTTTAAAAAATCACCGAAAATTTTGTTTTATTTATCTATTTTTGTTTCTCTTAAAAAACTTTTTATTATAGAGCTATTCGAGCATATGCCGTGGTAGAAGGAATAGATTAATAATCCCCAATGTGCCCGCCACGCAGCCTCAGCGTTTATCAGTCTCGAATTTCGTTTTAGTTGCCAGTTTTGTCTTACCGACCCCAGACCCACTTCCTACTCTGCAGTGGAATATTTTAAAGCCAATTACAGCTATCGTATCATTTCGTCCATACCTCACTATGTATCTCCAGTAGTTAAGTACTTTTTAACATAAAAATCCTGCTGTCATACCGTATCAGACTATTAATAATTCTTTAACATCATAACACGTGGTCCACAGTCACACTCCCCTAACTGTCTCCAAAATGTCTCTTTATGATTGGTCATTTGACTGTGACTTTGTGGCCAAAGTGCACACAATGCATTTGGTTAAAATATCTCTTAAATCTCTGACATTGCGTGCTCCCTCTTTTCCATTTTTTTTTTTTAATGCTATTTTTTCATGGAAAAAAATCGAGTCAATTTATCCCGTAGAGTTTCTCACATTCTGGATTTAGCTGATGGCTCCATATTAAACTCATTTTTACCTCCGCTAATAGCTTGCCTGCATTTTCATTGTAAAGAGCACGACAGTGACAGTATGGGCAAAGTGAAGGTCGCCTTGAGCCCTCCCCATTGCACCTGTGGAGGCGCAGCTGTTTTCTGTTGTTAAGGACCCTTCGGATCTTTTTATACTTTTCCAGGTGCACTGATCTAATCATACTTTGTGAATTTATCTTTTCCTGGAAACAAGCACATCGTTCCCAACCTGCTTTTTGTTTTCCCAACCATCTGTCCTCTTCGTATTCATGTCAGCCTATATTTATGGGGTGCTTACTGTGTGGTGGCTCCTGGTTACTGCAGTGAGCAAAATGACAATCCCCACCCTCCCAGCCCTCCGGGAAGCTGGCGTTTAGTGGGGGAGAGGGACAAAAGGGAGCATCAATAAGTGAGAAAAGGTGCGGGTCAGGTGCTGCTAAGAGCCAGGGACTCGAGTAAGGCAGGGAGGGTGCTGGAGCCTCTGAGTTGTCAAGCCTGAGTTCTGGCTCATTAAAAATGAAGGCGTCCTGCTTGCTAGGCTCATCATTTATTAAACAGTCCCTGGTGTGTGCAGTGCTACACCCCAATCTGCCTTCTCATGCTCATGAGCAAGTGTGGCTCTGGGGTTTGCACCTGGAAGTGGATGCTAGGCTGGAGAGCTTGACGACAGTGAACTTGTCCTTGAAGCAGCCCCGTGAGGAGGGTGCCGTGATAACCCCCAGTTTCAGTGCAGGGAAACAGGCTCTGGCGAGAGGCAGGGGTTCCGTGGGGGTGACATGGGTGGGCAGGGGTGGGGCTGAGAGTCCCGAGCCCAACCTTGCTCTCTCTGATCGGCCCAGCTCCGTCATGTCCTACCTGGGTGACCTTGGTGAGTCACTTCCTCTCTAGGAGCTTTCAATGTCCTCATCTGTCAAATGGGGACAACAGTGGTGGTTTGGGAGAGGAAATGAGATCAATGTGATCGCTGGGCATGGTGCCAGACACACTGGGGGACTTTGCATACACGCTGGTGATCAGTAGTATTACTATGGATTTGGCAAGATGACTCATATGATTCCAGGCCCCAGTGGGTGTCCTCTTACCTGTCACTGCCCCTCTCGTGCATTCCCCCTGCTCCACCTCATCCACCCCGACCCTTTGCCTCCTCCCCACTGTCCCCTGCCTCCATCCAGTGAGTCTGTTCCTCATTCCTTCTTGCTCTGGCCTCGCTTCAGTCTTCTCAGCCCTCAGTATTCAAAGTGAGGTCCATAGACCAACGGCATCGGTGTCCCCAGGAGCCCGTTGGACGTGCGGAACCTTGCCCCCGCCCCAGGCCCCACCCGGAGTGACTGAGGCGTGCTGCTCCGAGCCCCTGACCGCGGGTCGCGCCATTCTTTGCAGGGATCATTCAGGAAGAGTAGACACAATCAGGCAGAGCCTGGTAGCAGTACACACTTCCATGCTTTTAACTCTTCTCCCCTTAGGCCACCTGAGATGGCTCTTCTGCCTGGTGAGTCCTGGCTCAGTCGGCTCTGGCTGTGTGACTTGGGCCTAGTGACTTAGCTTCTCTGAGTCTTGGTTTCCACACTTGTAAAATGGGGGTAGTGATGTACTTATTTTAACCCCCCCAAGAGAGTTTGAGGGAGCAGACAGATTATACCTGTACAGGGCTTAACACAGGTGATAGTCGCTACTTTCATCACAAGAATAATATCAACAGTAATAATAATAGAAATGGTGCTCTCATCTATAGATCACTTACTACTTGATCCCTGTTTTATAGAGGCAGTATATGAGGGTCCCACTTTGGAGTCCCTCACCTCTCTGACATGCCTCTGCTGTTCCAGGGTGAGCTCTGGGGGCAGGAAGCCCTGAGTTCGAGGCTCAGCTCTGCCACCTAGAAGCTCTGGGTGACCTCGGGTAGATCACTTCATCTCTCTGTACCTCACTTTGCTCACCTGTAAAATGAGGCGCATAGTAGCCCTCAGTGTCCCAGGGCTGGCGGCGGGGAATCGAAGAGTCAATGCTGGTAAAGTCTGCCCAGTTCTACAGTCAATAAATGTAGCTGTCAGGTTCATTATCATGGTCATCATTGTTAATATTACTCTTTAAAGGCTGGGGCAGGCCTTCCGTGCGAGCTGCTGTGACCGTCTCCCCTGGGGGCCCCAGGCTGCAGGACCCCTTCCTGACCCGATGTAGTCAGCTCCCCCCTCTCTTCCCCCCAGGCCCCGCCCACACCCATGCCCCCACACTGCTGTCCTGGCCCCCGGGTCCTGGATCTCCGGCAGCACCTGGAACGCTGGGGCCACAACCCCGAAAGCTGCCCGCACGTCCATGTGTCCGGGGGCTTCTGCCGCGGGCCCCTGGTGAAGATGGGTGGTCGCATCAAGACCTGGAGGAAGCGGTGGTTCTGCTTTGACCGCCAGGCCCGCCGCCTGGCCTACTACGCGGGTAAGCCGGGCCTGCACGCTGCGGCCCCCAGGACCCCGGAGGCGTCTGCTCGGGAGGCCTTCCCCAGTCACCGAGGTCCCGGCCCCTCCCTCCTCTCTCGGGCCCCCACTCCCCCCTTGCCCCGGGGCCCAGGAGTTTGGTCCCCTAGCTCCTTCCTTTACCACAGCGCAGGAGTCTGGGCTCGCAGCTCCCTCTTCCTCTGGAATCCCCGGAGTCCAGATCCGTACCCCTTTCCTTCTTTAGAATTCCAGAATCTTAAACCCTCAGCCCACCTCAGTAATGTGGATAACAGTTTTGTGTAATTCCAGCCCCCCAGACTCCCTTTTCCTAGACACCCAGGAGACAACGCGTTTCCTAGACAACGCGTCAGAACAGGCGTTGTCAATGCCAGACCCCATCCCAACACCCAGGAGTCCCGGCCTCTGGTGCCTTTTCTCTAGAGGAATCAGTGCTTCTGACCTCTCCTTCCCTTCTCAAGGACCAAGGCATTCGGGAACCTGAGATTCCAGCCCCATCCCCCAGCCTTGTCCGGTCTCCACTCCCGTCTCCCATTTAGCACAAATATTCACTTACCTCCCAACCTTCAGACTGTCACTATGTTCCTTAACCCATCCAGTTTTGGGACTTGGGCCTAGTGCCCCCAGCCCTACCCAGAAACGCACGCGCACACACACACACATACACACACACACTCACACACACACACACACACACACACTCACTCACACACCTCACACACACTCACACTCCTCTCACTGGCTGTTTCTCTTTCACCTCCTTCCATCAGACAAGGAAGAGTCCAAGCTCAAAGGCGTCATCTACTTCCAGGCCATCGAGGAAGTCTATTATGACCACCTACGCTGTGCCTTCAAGGTGAAGCCCCCGCTTGGTGCTTCCCTGTCCTGGTCAGAGCCCCTTTCAGTCAAGCCTTAGCTTGTTCCCAGGAAGGGCCACCCACAGCCCCCACTGTCAGGGCACTCCATCCGTCACAGGGGATGAACAGGTTATTTCACTGCAGGGACCAAAAATTAAGAGCTTAGTCTCTGGCTCCCAGACACTGTTACTGTTCTTAGAGCAAACGATTTAGAGCGAAAACTGGGCAAACTCTGATGCCAAGCTGGGAATGGATGAAGAGGGCAGAGTGAGGGCTGGGGCAGCCTGGGAGCATCTAGAGGAGATGATGGTTCCAGCTTCTGCCCGTAGTCGCCAAGTGGAAATGGACCCCATGTCACATTATGTTAATTTTTCCCTGGAGGACTCAGGAATTGGAACTTTTATAACAGTGCAGTGCCAGAAATTTAGATGTTGGCAACTGATACAGTGTTTAGAAAGAGCCGTGGAGAGCAACCAGTTGGAACATCAGGAAAGTGACTTCCGTTTTCCAGCCTTAGTTTTCTCATCTGCAAAAGGGGCACACCTCAACCCATTTCCTAAGTTAAGAAGGTTAAAGACAGATCATGGATGTACGTAAGGGACTTACTGAATTCAGACTTGGCAAATAAATACCTGATGGGATTATAGACACCAGCTTCCCCCAGTTACAAACCAGGGAGACCTACATTTTGGGGAAGAGAATTTAAATGCTCAAATTTCTAACAGGAGAAAGGAGGCTGGGGGAAGGGAACATGAGTACTTTTAAATTCTTCTTGCTCCCAAAATTCTAAGACCATTCTTGGGTTAATTCATTTAATCCTCATAATTTGATGAGGTAGGTAGCATTATTTAGAAAGAGAGATGGGGAAACAGATTCAGAGAGTTTAACTAATTTGTCCAGTGCCGCGCAGCCTAAGTAGCAAGGCTGGGATTCGAACCTACGAGTTCTCTTAACCACCTCCACTCCAACGCTTACAACAGAGCCCCAACCCTCGCCTGACGTTCTGCGTCAAAACCTACGAACGCCTTTTCTACATGGTGGCGCCGAGCCCCGAGGCCATGCGCATCTGGATGGACGTCATCGTGACTGCGGCTGATGAGAACCACGCCCCCTGACTGGCCCCACCCTTTAGGGGGACGTCCCCGAGGGGCCCCGCCCACAGCTGCGAGGCCCCGCCCATTGCTCAACGACGGGGCCCGCCCCTTAGAACTCTCCCGGGAATTCTGCAGGCACCGCGGCTCGGCTGGCCTGAGCCTCGCATTCCTGGGCTGCAGGTGCCTTCTCGCTCCGGGAAGCCAGCCTTTGAGGCCTGCGCGGGAGGAAGAGTGCGGGGGCGGGAAGGAATTATTTATTGGTGCTCCTGAGATACCGAATTAAACGTGAAGGAAAATCTAGTTGCTGTGGTTTCCATTCCAGGCGTGTGGGGCCCCTTGGCCCTTAGGCAGGACATCTGAGTTATGGATACTCTGAGAGCCAAGTGTCCCACAACTGGTTCTCTCCTCCTTAAGAAAAACGGCCGTGGTGTCTAAGGTCACCGCTGGAAGATGGGGGTGGGGAGGCATGCATCCTTAGCCTTCGGCAGTTTTGGTTGTTTAGTTTGCTGGTTCACCTGCCTCTACTTTTTTTTTACTTGACTGGGCTCTTGGCAATTTCTGGGGGCTCCTATGCTTCTGCGCTCCGGGCCTTGGCACGTGTTATTCTCTCTGCCCGGCCCGTAACCAGCCGGCCCCTCGCTCTTAGTTTGGAAGTTCTTCCCGACTACCCGGGGCTGAGTCGAGCACCCACCATTGAGCTCCCCTGTCCCATCCCTGAACACCCTGGGTCATCACTGGTGATGGATCTATGTCTTTATAGACTGGGAGCTCCATGAGCGCAGAGCCTGGTCACAGCAGTGAGGGCTCTCCTGGTCACTGCCGTGTCCCCAGCACCACCGGACACATATCATTCCATGAAAGTAAAAATAAAGCTTCTCTTTTGCCTCTCAGTCTTTGTACATACTGTTCCCTTTGCGTAGGCACCTTTCTCTACTTCACCGGCTCTTACTCATCATTTAGGTCTTGGATGTTTCCTTCTCCAGGAAGCCCTCCTTGATTCACCTGTTTGAGTCACATGCTGCTTCTGGGCTTCCCAGCCTAGCCCTGATCACTCATAACGGCCTTGGCCACTCTGGGTCATCACTGCTGTTGAGTGTGTCTCCCGTGCTGGGCGGGAGCCCCAGGAGGCAGGGCTGGGGGCTGTCTTGGCCACTACTGAGTTTTTGATGCACAGCGAGAGGCCTAGTGCAAACTGAGTATTGAGGGAAAGTCTGATGGTTCAATAGATTGATGAGGAAGAGATATTGAGGACTGGGGACAGTGGTGAACAAGGCAGACATAGAACACTATCCTTTGGGTCCGACCCAAGGTGTCCCCTTCAAGCAGCTCTCTCTGCTCTCTAGGCTGGGTCTGGTTTCTGTATTGGGATTCCACAGTCCCCTGGGCTCCCCCCGCTACAGCCCTGACCACTCTCGGCTGTCACTGTGTGGAGACAGGTCTTTTCTGGAACGAGGCATTCAGTCGGTCTGGTTCCCATTCCCTCAAGACCTGGGTGTCCTGTCTGTCCTGTCCCCAGATTTCTTGAGGGGCCAGATGTGGTGCTTCTGAGTCCTGGGAATGCAGACACACTGGTCCCCATGCCCGCAGGGTTCCCAGGTGTCCCTTGGCTTCCACCTCCAGGTGCGACAGACATCTGCCTCTTGGATCAATTCTCCCAGCCCCTCTGCAAACTGGGCTTCTACTGGGGCCAGCTTCGTGGCATGTGACCAGTGTAGTTGACAGATCCCTGTGCCTAGAAGAGCCTTCTTGAGTCTAATGCTGTGTGGTTACCGCCTGGAAATCCTTAATTTTGTATTTGAGTGTGCATGTGTGTGTGTGTGTGTATGTGTGTGTGTGTCTGTGTTTAGACGAGGCAACCCTTGGTTGACCTCACAGATTGCAAAGACCTTGTTAGCTTACAATTCCTTATGTTTTATTTTTTATGCATACAGCACCTGGTCTTCTTAGGTGGTCTCTCATCCAAGTACTAACCAGGCCCAACCCTGCTTAGCTTCTGAGATCAGACAGGATCAGCCTTGTTCAGGGTGGCGTGGCCGTAGACAAGTTTGTGTTTTGTAAATGAAGTCCAAAGGGACGTGGAGCATGAGCTGGGGGGACCTCTTACAAGGTCCCACCTCCTGACCACTACCACCCTCCAGCTTCAGCAGGGCTTGGGTGCCCAGTTGTGCCTCATGGCATCTCAGGGTGGGAAATGGCAGTGAGCAGCTGGTGGAAGAAGAACCCAGCAACCAAGTGGTTTTAGTTTGGGAGCAAGGTCTCTAGACACCTATGAGGGTCTGTGCTAAGTCCATGAATATCCCTGTGCCCAAGGGAACATGCCTCTTGGATCAATTCTTTCCCAGCTCCTCTCTGCAAAGGAGGGGTTGAGAGAGATGACAGAAGAAAGCAAGCGTTTATATTTTAGTACCTTTAATGGCACTCTTTCCCGTCTTTTGAACTGGAACCCTATATTTTCATTTTGCATTGAGCCCGCAAATTATGTAGCTGGCACAACCCCTCACACCATCCCTTCTCTGACACATCCCAAAGGGAGTGAGTCTGAGACAGTCTGAGAACCTCACTGGGCTCAGAGCCTGCCCTGCCCCAGGGGACAGGAAGCCCACAGTGGATATGGCCCCAGGCTTGTCTGAGGCCCTGGCATGACCTCCAGGGCTGGGGACCATCTCCACAATGACCCTCCTGCTCATCTATATGGGGAACTGGATTCTAAATCTATTCACAGTGACCTCTGCAGAGAGGAGCTGGGAAAAGTCACTGAGCGGATGTAAGCAGAGGCCCCCGCATTCGAACTTCCCTCTGCTCTCTGGTCCGGGGCCAGGTGGGGGTCAGCGCCCAGAATCCGGGCAGGCCTGAGCAAGAGGAGCCTCTCCACCCCTGGGTCCCATTCCCTCCCAAGACGCTAGTTCTTCTGGTCCAGCCTGTTAGGGTTCCTCCCTGAAACTCTCCCACGCAGCTGGGGCCTGCCAGGGCCTCCTGCATCTGAGCACACAATAATAGTATTATCACCTGGCTTTGCACTATCCTTCAGGAGACAGGGGTTTTCAGATCCATTTGGCAAAAGAATCAGTTGAAGTTCAGAGAGGGAGACACAGTTATTTGGGATCACACAGCAAGAGGACATCAGAGGCAGGATGAAAATTCCAGACTTGATACTTGGCCCGCTGCCTCACTCTGCCATGAAAGTCACTCCTTCCTTTATTATAAAACAGACACGTCAATAGTTTAGAGAGATGAGACTTAGAGGATAACACAGCGAACCATAGGGAGGCTGGGATTCCAAGGCGAGGAGGCAGGACCGCGGTGGGGTGGGGTGGGGGGCCATGTTGAATGACCTCACGAGTAGTCATTCACTTTCTCTCTCAGCATGATGCCAAGCGACTCCACCTAGGTGACTGAGGTGCTAGTCATTGTTGGGAATGGGGGAGCCCAATGGGGTCTGGGGAACAGGTAATAACTTTACAGCCGCTATTTTTCCTGCCATAGATAAATCTTATCTATGAGCCGGGAAAAACAAAGCAAGATTAAAGCTGTAACTTTAATGTAATAAATTTATAATATAACATAACATAACATAACATAACATAACATAACATAACATAACATAACATAACATAACATAACATAACATAACATAACATAACATA
>NW_011888919.1:2572483-2583809 GCF_000151845.1 Pteropus vampyrus
AAATGGAGTTATATGGTATGTTTTATTTGTTTAAGCCTTCTTGAGCTTGACATGAAGTTTCTCAGATTCATCCACGTTGCTGAGGCCGGTAGTTAGCTCTTTTTCATTGCTGTGTAGTATTCCATGGGATTCGTTAACGACTCTTTTCCCATTCACTTTTCTTTTTCTATTCACTTCTTGATGGGTATTTGCATTATTTCCCGGATTGATCATATTAGAAAGCAAATCTGATCTTGTCCCCTGCTGATTGAAACCCTCTCAAAATATCTCCACCTTTCTCAGAATTAATTCAAATCCTTTCTCAGGGCTCAAAATGCCCTGAATGGTCTGGCCTCTGCTTGGTGCTTCTGCCTCGGTTTCCACCTTTCTCCCCTCACCCTCTGAGCTCCGGGTGCATGTGCTGCTCCCTCTGCTTTGTAATGTGCTCTCTCCCCACCCTGACCTGTTTCAGGGCTAAATCCTGAATGTCTTTGAGATCATACACGAATTTCATCCTCTGGGAAGGCTCATTGACCAGCCCCCACCTCTAGACTCTGTATCTCCTTGTAGCTCCCTACACTTCTTCCTTCATTGTCCTCGTCGTAAATAACAATTTGTATGATTATTTGATGAATATCTGTCTCCCCCATCAGACTGTGAGCTCTGTGAGGACAGGCATGGCTCTGTCCTAGTCTCCAGGTCACCCAGACCAAAGCTGGCACACTTTATTTTCCTGAGTGCCTAGTGTTGAGTAGAGCCCTCTGTGAGCCTCAGTACTCTCCCCTCTACCCTCTAAACACAGACTTTCTCCTGAGAACTGTCAGAGAACCTGGACTCCCGCCATTTCCCTCCTTGGCAACTGTGGGTGACGCATCCAGGGGCGGGTGTCCCGCCCCACAGCGGACGCTGATTTGGCCTGGTTGGGCAAGGCCAGGGTTGCCTGCGGGGAGGTTACTCATCCTGGGCTCAGGTAAGAGGGCCCGGGTTGGGAGGCGGCACACCTAGGGGGGACGCTGAGGGAGCAGGATCGAACCATGGACCCCACCAGGAAAG
This sequence comes from Pteropus vampyrus, assembly GCF_000151845.1. NCBI lineage: Eukaryota > Metazoa > Chordata > Mammalia > Chiroptera > Pteropodidae > Pteropus > Pteropus vampyrus. The sequence continues at coordinate 2,573,516 of NW_011888919.1, forward strand.
CAGGCGCCCTGGCAGTGATCTGGACTACAGGCTGGCTGCTGCTGCTGCAGATGCTGCTGCTTCGCGAAGGTGGGTCTGCTGCCGGGAGGGGGCGGAGGGGGTAGAATGCGGGCTATAGGAAGGAGGGTTCCTTCTCTCCCTACAGAGAGGGCTGCGGGAAGGGTCCCCCATCCTAGGCAGAGGGGACTGTGGGAAGGATTGCTGCTTTGGCAGGCTGTGGGAAAAGTTCTTTCACCCTGAGCGGAGGGCTAATGTCAGGAGGTCCCCAGCCCTCATCAGAGCGGTCTCGTGGGAGGGGATCCCTCACTGAGCCTTCTTGATTGTGGGAAAACTTCTCCCCCTCTGAGCGAAAAACTGGGACAGTGCCCCGTGGCCCCGTCCATGGCAGGGATCCCCCACCTTGGGCATAAGGCGCTGTGGGAAAGATGCTCCCACTGCAGGCATAGGGGCCTTGAAGGAAAGGGACAGTGTATCTCATGACAGATTTGTGAGAACGTTCTCCTGACTCCTGCCCTGGAAAAGGCGTGCGATAGGATTGTCTCCTTCTGGGGGCCGAGGGCGTGGGAAGGGCTATTTCTCCTTTGGGGGTGCGGGGGGATGCCTCAGTAGGGGTCGGTCATTCTAACTCGGTCATGCACCCCCAGGAGCTCAGGCCCTGGAGTGCTACAGCTGCGTGCAGAAAGCAGATGACGGATGCTCTCCGCAGAAGATGAAGACGGTAAAGTGCGCGCCGGGCGTGGAAGTTTGCACAGAGGCCGTGGGAGCGGTGGAGACCAGTGAGTGGGGACCCCGGGTCCATGCGTCTACTACCCCGTCAGGCTCTTCCAGCCAAGCCCCGCCTCCTTATAGTTCCGCCCTTCCCTCTGAACTTGGCCCCGTCCCTCCCTTTCAGCCTAGCCCTGGCCCTTTTAGAGCTTAGAGGGATGGCGGGCTGGGAGTTGTGAACTGGGTGGGGTGAAGCCCGGATCTGGGCCCTCATCCCCTTCGAGGGCACACCCTATCCATTTCCGCTCCACCACTGAGACCTCCCTCCCCACTCTGTCCCTGCCAGAATCTTCTCTCCCTCTCCTCCCGCCAGACTCCCCTAATCAGTGGGACCCTGTAAAGGTCTTGCAGGTTTCCTAAGCTGAGGCTCCGACTCTCTGACCCACTCGCAGTGGAATCCCGCTCCCAGGAGGCTCCACCCGTCTCCGATCCTGAGCCTTTTTTTGTCAGTCTTTCAGTTCCTTCGGATGTTGCTTCCTGCGGTTCCGCCCCTTTATGGCTCTGCCCCTCGATTCTGTCCGTGTCTGGCAGCCTGGCAGTCCCTCAGACTCAGCTTTTTGAGGTTCCGCTCCTCCATCTGCGGTTCTTTCCTCCTGGATCGGCTCTTTTTGAGGGCCCCGCCTCCTCTGACCCCGCTCCCTCCTCTTTCCACAGTCCACGGGCAATTCTCGGTGGCAGTGCGCGGCTGCGGTTCGGGACTCCCCGGCAAGAATGACCGCGGACTGGACCTTTACGGGCTTCTGGCCTTCATCCAGCTGCAGCAATGCGCGCAGGACCGCTGCAACGCCAAGATCAACCTGTCCACGCGAGCGCTCAATCCCGCAGGTCGGTGGAGGCGGAGCGCTAGGCCCGCGGGGGGAGCCACCCGGGCTGAGCCGCTAGGGGTGATCGCCAGCTGGGCGCGGGAGAAAGCAGCACGTGCTGGGGGCGGGGCCACGCTCGGGGGCGGGGCCAAACGCAGCAGGCGGGATTTCATTGCTGCAGGCCCCTTTGATGTGGACGCCAGGGGCGGGTTAGGAGGGCGGGGCCACAGGGTGGGCGGGGCTAGAGGTTGACTAGCGTCCGTCGAGGGGCGGAGACGTGGGCTGGTGCGGACCCCGGACCGCCTGTGCTTTTCCAACTTTCTCGACCCTTCCTTCCAACCCGCTCCCCTCGCAGGCAATGAGAGTGCGTACGAGCCCAACGGCGCCGAGTGCTACAGCTGCGTGGGGCTGAGTCGCGAGGCGTGCCAGGGTACCGCGCCGCCCGTCGTGAGCTGCTACAACGCCAGCGACCGAGTCTACAAGGGCTGTTTCGATGGCAACGTCACCTTGACGGCAGGTGAGCGAGCCCCGAGTTGTGGTAGCCTTTCTGAGGCCTCCTGGGCTCTAGGTATCCCTTCACCCAGAGAGTTCCCTCCTTCCAGTGCATTCTGGGAACTGCAGACTAGACCTAAGTGCTAGCCTTGTCCTAGAGCGTCATGAGAAATGCAGCAGCCCCGTCCCTAATAGCGTAGGGATGGAGATGCTTTTGTCCCGGAGTTTTTTGGGGAAATACATTTCTATAGAGGCCTGCCAAGTGCAGCGTGCAGGGATGTGCAATGGGAAATGTATTTAAACCTTCAAGCTTCTGCCCTGGCATTGCGGATAACCTTGTTCCGACTCCTTAAAACTCAAGGGGTTAGGGTGTCCACCTGACCACGCAGGAGAGATGTAGTTCAGCCTCCTGAACTCTGTCTCAGGGAACCGTGCGAGGTGAAGTTCAAATGCCATTCCCTGCCAGGTGTGTTATGGGAGATGTAGTTCTGACTCTGACTAAATATTGGCAGAGTTGTGGGAAGAGGTATGCGGAAAATGTGAGAGGTGTTGTACTCCTGTAGAAACCTTTCTTCTAAGGCATCGTGGGACTTATGTAGTTCAGCTTACACAGATTTCCTCTCAGACTGCAGTGGGACATGTGGGACAGAGATTGGGACAGTGTTTCTCAAAGTGGGGTCCGAGTTGAGATTGATGGGATTAATGGGTGCGGAGCCCTTTAGGGGTTCTTGCCTCTTAGGTTTCATTCTGGCTGTGCCTACCTCCCTCCCTCCAACCACCGACCTACCTGTGTCTCCCTCCTGCAGCTAATGTGACTGTCTCCCTGCCTGTTCGGGGCTGCGTCCAGGACGAGTTGTGCACCCGGGACTCGGCGACAGGCCCGGGGTTCATACTCAGTGGCTCCTGCTGCAAGGGGTCCCGCTGTAACTCGGACCTCCGCAACAAGACCTACTTCTCCTCGAAATTCCCACCCCTTGTCCTGCTGCCCGCCCCTCATCCCACCACTCTGGCCCCAACCACCCCTGTCACTACTTCTGCCCCAGCCCCAACCATGCGCACCTCTGCCACCTCTACCACCTCTGCCACCAAACTCACCAAACCCACCCTGGCCTCAACCAGCCAGACTCCTCCAAAGGAAGTAGAACCTGAGACCTCTCACAAAGAGGAATCTAGCTTGGCTGGAGGTGCTGCCGGCCACCAGGACCGTAGTAATGTGGAACAGTACCCCGCAAAAGGCGGGGCCCATAATAAAGGCTCTGCAGCTCCCTCGGCTGGGCTGGCGGCTCTGCTATTGGCTGTGGCTGCTGGTGCCCTATGAGCTTCTTCACCCAGAGACCTCCTTCCTGCCCTACTCCCCTGGCCCTAGGCACCCTCTCTTCCCTTTCTCATCACTGGACTGGGCTGGCCCAGCGCCTGTTCTTCCAATCTCCTCCCAGTTTCCCCAGCTTCTGCTGCACTGGTTTGCAGCTTTGGGAAATAAAGTTACCGTTGTATATATCCTGCCGAGGTGTTCTAGCTTTTGGAGGGCAGCAAATGTATCCCCCTCATCTTTGTCGCTCCCTTGTCTCCTCATGGTGCCCAGGACAGAGAGGAGTCAGAGCTGTCACAGGGATCATGGGGGAATCAATGATAAGCTTCCTGTTCGCTTTCTCACAGCCGACCTGGAACATGGGGAGCGGAGCGGGATAATGGTTCCTTCCTCTGATGGCTGCTGGTCCTGCCCCTCCATCTTTGTGGGAATCATTTTGGCATCTGTCTTCCTTACTAGACTGTGAGCTCCTCAAGGGCAGGGATTGTGCCTTAGGCCTCTGTGTGGTCAGTTTCTGGCGAGTAAATGCCTCAATAAAAGTTGGGTTACTTTGTACAGTGTTTCGAAGGAGTCATTTCCACCTCATTTCTTACAATACCCTCTTGAAGGTGAGCTGGGGAGGGAACGCCGAGAGCTTCGGCAGAGAAGATGAGATCTGGAGTCACAGTGCTGGACGAAGTCCCGGTCTGCCCTCCTTTCATCTCCTGGTTTAGCCAGCTTGTGGGTGACCCACTGGGGAGGGGGAGATGGGTGCCTAAGGGTGAATGGTGTCTTCAGCAGTGCTAGGGAGCAACGGGTTGTACACCACTCCCAGGTACCACCCACCTTGCCATCTCTCTGGTTTCTTAAGAATCATTCAGTGGGTTCAACCACTGTGTCCCATTTGTCCGAAGGGCTTGAAGGTGCTGCTTGTCAGTTTTTTCTTCCCACTGGGGACTTCGGGCCTGAGTCCCATCTCCATCTCCTCCAATCATGGGAAGGCATAGAGGCCCCAAGGAGGAAAAGCCCGGCTTGGGAATGAGACGGGTTGGCAGGCTTTGGGGCTGCTCGATGAAAGGGAATAGTGAGATAATAGTAGTAATATTGCCAATATCACTATTAATAGGGAATCTGAGGTTATAACAAAACGATAGTAAATAATGGCTAGAGTAACAAAATAGAGAAAAAGAGCATGAGTGAAGTGCAATTGATAACCTCAGTAATAGTAACTATAGTTACAGGGATGTTAGTCATTTTTAAAAAGTCTTACCAGATACCAGGCCTGTCCTAAGGGTATTTTTGCATCCATCATGTCATTTAACTTTCCATATAAATTCTCAAATGGGATGATTGGAGAAACTGAGGCGCAGAAGGGTGAAGTAATTTAACCCACAGCAAGAAATACATTTATTATGTGCCAGGTGCTGTTTTAAGCGCTGCACTCGGATTAACATTTTTAACCTACACAACCATCCTATGAGATAAGTATTAATTATCTCCTTTTTACAAGGCCCAGAGAGATTGAGACACTTGCCCCAATAAGCAGTGGAGCCCAGATTTGAACCTGGGCAGACCGGCTTTACAGGGCAAGATGGCTGTAACTTTTCCCTCGGCTTGACTAAACTTTAGACAGGCTTCTTCCTGCCTCTCCCTGACTTCCTTTTCACTGGGCACTTTCAGAGTCCAGATGGCCTAACCACAGAGGCCCCAGACCTCTCTTAACTTGGAGCATTTACTTTAGAAAATGTGTCCTCCCAAATTCTTTTGCTGCTCCTTTGAGATGTATGTAGTTTTCTTTAAAAGCCTCTCTGGTTTTACAGCCCAGGAATTACCTTTCTCAAGGGCCCAGGAACCATCTCTTTGAAACATAAACATCAAAAGAGGTAGCACCTCAATCTTCCAGTCTCCCTAGGGGAGCGAGAGCCTAACGGCACTGGGTGTCTTTCTCCCAGTTGTAAAACTACCTTCTGTCACGAAGAAAGTTTCCTTTTCTTTTGAGTAATGCTAATTACAAACAGAGATGACCTCCTCCTCACCCCGGCTCTTAAAAACCCAGCCACCCTTTGTTTCAGCTGAGATGCTCTCAGGCTGAGTGCTGGCCACTCTCCCTATTGCAGTATCCTTGAATAAAGTCTTCCTTCACCTGAAACTAATATAATATTGACTGGCAACTGTAACTGAAAAATGAATTTTTTTTTTTAAGTTTTCCTTGCCCATTTCATGCTGTCCAAGGCAGTTTTTTTTTTTTTTTTGCTTTGACAAGCACGGGCTACTAACCAGTGAGGGGGAGCAGTGTTTTGCTACCTGAAATATGCCTTTTTTGGGATATTTTTAGCCGGTTATTTTTAAGAAACGAAAGACTCAAGGAGAGCCTTTTACCTCCCCCTTATATCCTAAAGGAATTCAGATGGAAAACCCTGCTTAAATGAAAGGAGCTGTCACCTTAGCAGAACATGAACCAAGTGTGGCAGACAGGGAGGAACAGAGCAAAATGTTTGTTAGACTGTTCTCTGTGTCCCATTGTTTCTCGGTGGCTGGCAAGGATTTGTTTACCAAATGTTCACTCCTTTTCATCTGCCTGTGAATTGCCTACCTTCCCTTCGAAGTCCAAAGCACTACGCCTCTTTCTCCATAGCTCAAGATGGCATATAAAAATGCCTCAACTCTCCAGGTTGTCTTTGGGTCCCCTATGCTTACAGAACTCCTGTATGTACATATGTAATCAATTGGGTTATTTTCTCCTGTTAATCTGCCTCGTGTTGATTTGACTATTAGACCAAGCCAGGAGAGCTTAGAAGGGTAGAAGAAAAATAACTTTTCTTCCCCTACACCAGCGTGTTACATAGTTTCAGGCCAACAGCTTGGTTAACAGGAGCCTGTTTTTGGCATCTTGGTGGTATAGGTCTGAGGACTCCCAGGTTCCTGAGGATGTCAAGGCTGGAATTCCTTCTCTCCTCACCTCTACTCCTGGGGGCTTTTCCATTTTTTGAAGGAGGTTCCAAGGTGGAGGAAGAGACTGTGGGATCACCCAGCCCTCTTGTGTAGTGCAGCTGAGGGGGGCTTCTGACAGGAAGGCTGCTCTGGCCTCTCCCAGCGTGTCCTGACCCCACTCCCTGTGTCCTGCTGGTAACTGCTAGTCTATAGTCCATGTCCATGAGTCTCCGTTTGTCCTGTTCATTTGTTGCTTTTAGGTTTATATCCCACATATAAGTGATATGTGGTTTTCAACTTTTTCTGTCTGGCTTATTTCGCTTAGCGGGATTATCTCGAGGTCTCTCCATGTTGTTGTATATGGCAGTATCTCATCTCTTCTTATGGCTGAGTAATATTCCATTGTATATACATACCACAGCTTCTTAAGGGATAATATTTTTTAAAAGGTAAAATCACAGCTCTCACACAGATGAAAAATGACCACGTGTCAAAAGTTTTGTCGAACTCGTTCATTCATGAGGGAACCAGTAAAATGTTACAACCAGTTCAAAGGAGAATGCACAGAACACAGACATACAGGGGATCATGGATGTTGAATTAATAATGGAAGTCAAACTGGTCAGTATCCGGAGGGAAGAGAATAATCACCTGTATCCTGCCAGGTGGGCAGGAATCTTCTGCATGACTGTTAGTGTACTGTCAGGTTAGCATTACCGTCATAGTTTAAGGTAAGGAAAGGTGGAGATAACCCAGAAGGGTGTGTTACGCAAGACACCAGGTAATCCTTTCTGCCCATCACAAAAGCTTTCACTTCTAGAAGCCCCTGGCGTGGTGGAAGAAGCCCAGACACAGTCTATTCTGATACGGTGCCATAAGAGTTGCAGTAGGACGTCCTCCAAGTACAGGTGAGGGACAGAGGAAAGATGCCCTTCAGGTGTGGTTCCCATGGTGGCACCTCCTTCACCTCCATAACTTTGCGGCCACCCAGTGTGTCCATTTCAGGGCTGATGTAACAAAGTCCCATAAACTGGGTGCCTAAAAACAACAGAAATTTATTGTCTCACAGTTTTGGAGGCCAGAAGTCCAAAATTAAGGTGTCGGCTGGGTCGTGGTCCCTTTGAAGCTTCTAGGGAGGGATCCTTTCTTGTCTCTTCCAGCTTCTGGTAGCCCCAGAGGTTCCTTGGCTTGTAGATGCATCACTCCAATCTCTGCCTCCTTTACATGAAGTTCTCCCTGTCTGTGTCCCAATATCCCTCTTCTTATAAGGGCACCTGAGTTTATATTGAGGTAACTTTTTAAAAAAAGTGCCTAAGGTTGGGGGCTGGTTGCCAGGGGAACCAGCCCATGCTTGGAAGGCTGGAACTTTCAATCCTATCCCCCTGACCTCTGGGTGGGGGAAGGAAGGGCTGGATGTTGAATCACTTGCCAACGGCTAATGATTTAATAGATAATGCCTTTGTAATGAAGTCTCCATAAGACAACCAAAGAGATGAGATTTATGGAGCTTCCAGGATGGTGAACATGTGGGAAGGTGGTACACCTGGACAGGACATGGAAGCTCAGCATCCTTTCCCTGGAACTTGCCCTGTGCATCTCTCCTATCTGGATGTTCTGAAGTTATGTCTTTTTATAATAAACCAGTGACCTATTAAGTAAAATGCTTCTTCGAGTTCTGCGAGCCACTCTAGCAAATTAATTGACCCCAAGGAGGGGGGTGTTGGAACCTCCAATCTGGTCAGACGCACAGGTGACAACCTTGACTTGACATCTGAAGGGTTTGGGGGGAGTTAGTCTCGTGGGACTGGGCCCCTTAACCTGTGGAATCTGAGGCTATGTCCAAGTAGATGGTGTTGGATTGTGTCAGAATTGAGTTAATTGCTTGCTGGTGTTGGAAAAAGCATACATCCCATAGATGCTAGCATGTTCAATTTTGCAGAGTAACAGGATATTTACATGGTCACAGATTATCTCCCCACAAGATACTTATTGATCACACATGGGAAATAGCAATATAAATTCGGAAAAACCTGGTGGCCACCACTGTAACTGAGTGATCAAAGTGAATATTACCAGTCATGGGGAAGACACTGAGAAAGGACACAGCGTCACTTCTGTGATATTGGGCAGAATGTGCACAACCTGAATCTAAGCCTGAACCGAGGTATATTCTACAAAATAACTAACCTCTGCTCTTCAGAAATATCCAAGCCATAAACACAAAGAATGAAGGAGGCCCTGTTCCAGATGAGACCTGACAACTGAATGCAGAGCATGACCCAAGATTTTCATTTGCTATAAGGGACGTTACTTAAGCGCTTGACAAAAATCTCAAGCAAGGCCACAAATTAGATAATTTATATCTGATGTTAACTTCCTGATTTAGACAAATGTACTATGGTTACATAGGAGAATGTCCTTGTTTTTAGGAAATACTTTGAGGCGAAGGGATAACAAGTCTTCGACTTACTCTCAAACTGGTCAGGAAAAAAGATTTAGACATATATAGAGAAAATGATAAAACGAATGTGGTAAAACATTAACTCTGGGGAATTCGGTGGAAGAATATATGGGAATTATTTCTGTCATTTTTACAACTTTTCTATAAGTCTGAAATTAATGCAAAAAAACCCCCACAATAATAATACTAAAATGAAATAAATAATAACCTACCTACCTCATAGATATAAAAAACGGTTGACGGTACCTAATTTTTTAATTTTTTTTATTTTGTGATGGTTACAATCTCAAAACAAAACAAAACTAGACAGGTATGGTGGAAGCATCACACAATCAGCCGACACACGTTGGTCCAGGAGTGCCAAATGCAACAGAGTGCTGGTTTTGGTCACCAGTCTCGTGCTCATCTTCCTGGTAGCGATTTCCGTCTTAACAAAAAGCATTCTTTATTATATTAACATAATGTTGTTTGGGAGAGTCTCAAAGACGATATTCTAAGGGAGAAGACAAAAGAATGCACTCTGTGTGATTCCATTTATGTGAATTTCAGGAAGAATCAAAACTAGCTTCAGAGTAGGGCTTACAACTGCGGCCGGGGTGTGGATGGTGGACAGTGAAGGGTATGAGGGAGTCGTCTGTCACATCACAAATGTTCTATATCTTGATTCATGACGTCTTTACTCAGGTGCATATAAATATAAATAACGTGTGTAAGATTCATGTGATTTTACATCTGATTCACGTGCTTCATTGTACGTCTGTTGCTCTTCAATAAAACATTTTTTAAATTAAAAAGCAATGGGCTAATATAAAACAAGACAGTACCTGGCATCTAGCAAGCACTCACTAAGCATTATTATTTCTTTTATCTTTATGTCTCTGGTGCCTTATGGAAAATAGGTGTTTGCCAGGTAAATGCTTGTTCAGTTTCTAAAAGCATCCATTGTTTCTCTGTACCAGGCTCTGTGTAAGCGCTTTCCATGCACCGCTGAATATTCAGAGCCTTCTTGCGAAATGGTATTAGCATTTTGTTTTCCAGCTCTGATCATGAAAAATTTCACACCTACAGACAAGCTGGAAAGATCATGAAATGATCTTTGCTCTCCATGGAGATCCAAAAACTAACATTTTGCAAGGCCCACTTATGATGCAAACACCGAGATACAAATAAGATTAAGTGGCTTCCTCAAGATCTCCCAGAGCTGGGATTGGGTCCCTGGGAGTCACCGTAGGGAGTGTCCCCCAAACAACTAGTTTGCGTGGTAGGTGTTGGGGGACACAGATGGGGAGGCCCTGCCCTAACCTTCCACAGCTCACCATTTAGTGCTGTATTGTTTAGTACAGTAGCTACTAGCCACGTGTAGCTGTATATATTTAAGTTTAAATTCATTAAAATTAAATAAAATTTAAATTCAGTTCCTCAGTCACATTTCCCGCGCTCAAATCGCCACATGTGGCCACAATACGGATGGTGCAGATATAGAAGTTTCCATTATTACTGCTCTGGACTCTAATGGGTAATAGAGAAAAGACCTATGATTTTAATCCACCTGGC
>NW_011888919.1:2584654-2598392 GCF_000151845.1 Pteropus vampyrus
AGATCTCCCAGAGCTGGGATTGGGTCCCTGGGAGTCACCGTAGGGAGTGTCCCCCAAACAACTAGTTTGCGTGGTAGGTGTTGGGGGACACAGATGGGGAGGCCCTGCCCTAACCTTCCACAGCTCACCATTTAGTGCTGTATTGTTTAGTACAGTAGCTACTAGCCACGTGTAGCTGTATATATTTAAGTTTAAATTCATTAAAATTAAATAAAATTTAAATTCAGTTCCTCAGTCACATTTCCCGCACTCAAATCGCCACATGTGGCCGCAATACGGATGGTGCAGATATAGAAGTTTCCATTATTACTGCTCTGGACTCTAATGGGTAATAGAGAAAAGACCTATGATTTTAATCCACCTGGCAGCGGTGATGATGGCAGGCACTGGGGCCTGGCGAGAAAATGTCAGCAACAGACTGAGGAAAAATTTAGCCAGCTGGACATTTTCTTCCTCTTATCTTTAATTTTTTTTTTTAAACCCTTTCATCTGGCCCATATAGGCCTGTTATTTTTTTTTTTCCTAGTCTCCACCCTACCTCTGTCCTGCCTATCATTAGTATAAAATTCATTTGTTAGTCTACTATAATCCTAATTGCTTTGATGAATGTGGTAATGAACTTTCCAGTGGGCTGAGTCAGAATGGTTATTATGCTGGAATCAGCATTTCTCTTTGGCTTGCTTTACATTGAGAAAATCCATTCATAGGAAGAAGCTGGATGTGAAGTTTGGAGCGGGACAAATTCATATTCTGTATTTATTACCTGTGTGGATTTTGGCAGGTGACTTCACTTCTGTGAATCACTGTGTCTTATCTGTAACATGGGTGCAATTGTATGTGCTTCTTAGTCGAAGTGTGGGAATGATGAAGATTAGGTCTGTAACAACCCCAGCTGGGTAGAGCATTTAGTAATTGGTAGCTGCAGTTTATTTGCAGACACTTAATTTTCCGTTTTCTCCACTTGTTCTTCGGGGCAATACATACATTGCACGACATTGCCAAATATGGAAGGAAGCGCTGGGCTTTCAAGCCAATGGACTAGAAATCTACAAGGTGAGAGTGTACAGGTACCATCTGGTGTCACGACCATGAGTTAAAACCCCGGTTGGGGTTTGTGGGCTAATGGGCTTGTTGCCCCTGATTTGTTAATTTATATGAAAATCTGACAGTGCCACTTCAATGAAAAACAGTTAAATGTAGTTGTTAACAAAAAGTCTGGTAGAACGTGCTCGTACATTTGTCATTTTATTAAAGAATATCAGACTATCCCTTTAGAAAGAATATTGTCAAGTCTTCGCAGAGCTATCTCTAGAGTCCATTCTGTCCAGTGGAATTTCCTATAATGACAAAAATGTCTTATAGTCTGTGCCGTTCAATGTGTGAGCCATAAGCACGTGGGCACAAGTGGCGAGTGTGAGACACCAAAGTGTTAATTTTATTTAATTTGAATTAACTTGAATTTAAACAGCCACATGGAGCTGGTGGCTACCATATTGGACAGCGAAACTTTAGATGGACAGCTGGAGCCTTGGCCAGACTGGAGTGCTGTCTTCTCATAATTGGGTTTGATGAACAAACAGTGGTTCCTGATTTGAGATCTAAGCACTCGACATCATTTCTCTCTGACTGTGCAGGATCGTTCTCGAAGACTAGTCTCTGCTTTCCAATATCAGCATGGACTTCCCATTTAGTTTCTCTGAGCCTTAGTTTCCCAATCTGTCAAATGAGGGATGATAATATCCCTTTTGGAGGTTGTTGTGAAGTCAGGCTAAAATTCTAAGCCAGCTCCACCTTTTCCTAGCTGTGTGACCTTGGGCAAGTGTTCAGTCTAAGTGTCCGTCCTTGTTATCCTGGCAAAAAGACTGGACAAAGATAATAAATCATGAAATCAATTTCGTAAGTTACCGTTGGTGTTTTTGCGCTTTGTTAATTTACTGTTTCTCCTGGGATTTATTTTCCTGTCTTATATTAACAAATTACGAAACCATATTTGATGTTATCTTTTTAAGCAAGGATAAACTTTGTTTTGTGATGCTTTTGATTCCGTTTTACAAATGTTTTGTACTGTTCTTGATGTTAAGTACATTTCTCACTCCCAATGTGCTCAAACAAGTTTTAAAAGCACCACTTTAATATTTTTTAATGGGAAACATCTCAAAATTACAGAAAAGTTGCGAGTACAGTACAAAGAAATGATTTTTCCTAAATCATATGAGAGTAAATTGCCAATATTATGCCCCCATCACCCACTGATGTTTAGTGTGTGTTTCCAATGAACAAGGACCTTCTACATAACCAAAAAATGTAACTTCAAACATAAAAAATATTAGTATTGATAAATTATTACCATCTAATCCTCATACTCCATTCAAGTTTCACCAGATGTCCCAATAATAGCCTTCATAGTATTAAAGAACAAAAATTCAACTGAGTAAATTAACTATCTAATTAGCTTTATTGAATGGTTCATGAATCAGGCAGCACCCCATCTAGCAGACAGAAGGGAGCTCCGAAGAGATATACAAAATGGAAGGTTTTTGTAGGCAGAAGGAAGGTAAGACAAGGAGGTGAAAAGAGTGAGTGATTTCAGGCAAGGATATGGTTTTTCAGGCAGGGGGTCTTATCAGGCAGATTACCTTGCCAGTCTGACCAGGAAATTCCAGCCTGATTGATTTAAAAGTCTTTCGGGAGAGACTGAAACTGCAGTTAGGTTCGGTATTAAATGTTGCTGGGGCTTAGCACAAGTGACTCCATTTTGGTGTCTGTTGTTTCTTTTTCATAATAGCAAAGGTTCCAGTCTAGACTCTGGCATTGCATTAGTTGTCATATCGCTTTAGCTCTCTTTAGTCCGGAAAAAGTCTTCGTTCTTTCCTTGGCTTTCATGCCTCTTGTGAACATTACAGGCCAGTTTTGGGGTAGGATGTCCATCCTTTTGCATTCATCTGATATCTTCTCATGATCAGATGTGGGTTACGCATCTTTGGCAGGACTCAGTGTCACAGAAGAGATGTCAGCCTCTTCCTACGTCCCATCAGGATGTTCACTTTGATCACTTCAGTAAGGTGGCGTCTTCCAGGCTTTGCCACTATGGTTACTCTTTTCCCCTTTGTAATTAGTGTGTGTCCTGGGGAAGTGTTTTGGGGCTATGTAAATATCCCATTCCTCATCAAACTTTCGATTTATTTATTCACATCAGAATAGACTCATAGCATCACTGGATTATAATCTATTACAATCATTGTTTATTTTAATGTTCAATTTGTCCTTAGTTTGACCTGTGGGAGCCCTTTCGAGCTGGCTTCTGTGTTTTTTCAACCTGTCTCCATCATCCTTTGAACATTTCTTTGCTTCCTGGCACAACAAGATGTGCCAGGTTCACCTTGTACTTTCCTGTCCCAGCCCTAGAATTTGCTCCAGGAAGCCCTGGATATTTCACTAGGGAATGACATTTAGAAACCAAGATTTGGGAGCTACATGTGATCGTCGCTATCGGGCTCTTACTGCACCCAGACTCTCAGACAGAGGTAGGGAATATGTATATACACACATATGTATACATATTTACATCTGTATATATTTGTATATACTGAAAATCACTAGTTTACCCTGGTATCTCCGATTCCAGCCCCACACTACAGCGTTCATTCTAGTTCTTTCCCTTTGCATAATTGTAGCTCATTTCTCCATCAGTGAGAACTCTGGCTCCTGATGTCCGTAATATATTTACTTATTTGCTCAATCCCCCTGAAAGCAGCCAATCTCTTATGGCTGCCACTGCCCCCACCCCACAGCCCCTGGGGTGGATGCCCTGCTCACCCCACTTGGGTCTGACACTCTATTCTGAGCCCTGCATCCCCGACTCCAACCCCATTTCCAGACCCCTCCTTGCTTGTGTTTGGGAAGGGAAAAGATGGGATGAGAAAGGAAGCACTTAATATGTTTAAAATAGAGTCTTGTTTTGCTTTTTCAATCTCTACTTCTAAGCTCCTAGCTGATCTTTCCTTTTCTCTTTCTTGTTAACCATGCCAGATTTTGCATAAGTTAAGTATTCTCTTATTGAACTGAAGAGAGCTTTAAAATGTTTTCAGTATAGCGCTCACCAAAATGGAAGTTGGAGAAAGAGGAGAAAGAAATAGAAATGAAGGACAGGGGAATCTAGTCAGATGAAAAGCAACCGAAGAGCAAGATGACCTCATTCGGTCCTGTGTTTTTTCCAAAGTTTTATCTTTGAGGTCCATGTTTCTGCTTGAGAAATGAATTTCAACATCAGGCGAGGTTTGCTGGGGACAAGGCAGGTGTGACAGGGGACAGGGTGGGAGGTTCTGCCTGAACTGGCCCTGCTGGTTTCTCTTCTTCCCGGGTTTGTTTTAATGAAGGGCTCATTTCATTTTAATTACGTAAGGAATACATGAATATCTTCTTGCAGTAAAACATTCAAGTGCTACAGAGAGAGCGAAGAGCCCTTTTGAGAAGTGGGCAGTCAACCAGTTGCAGAGCGGGGAATTTGAGCACAATCTGCAAATGTGTTTCCAAGTGACAAATGGGCATCACTTTGACTTGGCAGTTTTCTTCCGAGGAATTTATCTTGGAGACACGAATTCATGTGGCTGACACAAGCTCTGCCCAAATGATATTTATTCCAGTAGCGTTGGTAATGGCAAAAACACTAGGAATAACTTAAATGTTTATTAAGAGGAGACTGGTTAAATTAATTATGGTATTTCAGACAGTTTGATGCTTTAGGGGCATTTAAAAAAACAAGGCACATCTTTGTGTATTTATCTGGAGAAATCTTGAATATAATATTATTAAGTGAAAAAAACCCTGCTGTGTTAGAAAATGATCTGTGTGAGTACTTATAGACGCCTGAAATATTTCAGGAAATACTCACAAGACATTAAGTGTCTCTGGAAAGGATACTGGGTGGCCGCTGGCTAGGGGTGGGAGGGGACTTTCCTGTCTTTCCTGTGTGATCTTGGACAAGCCGTGTGTCTTCTCCAAGCCTTCGTTTCCCCGTTTGGAAAGGGAAGGTCATTAAATGAGAGACCGGAATTTCATTCCGGAGCTGGCACACCAGAGGAGCCATTATGAGAGGCCTTTCTACCCCCACCCCTCCTGGGACTTCTCCGGGAACTCGCTCCAACTCCGTGCTTCATCCAGCCATAAAGAGTCAGTAGCATTTGCAGCCACTCGTCTGTAGCCAGATACCTACGGGGAGTTTCCTGACTCCTTGGCAATCCGTGGCAAGAGGGAAGATAATTCAGTCCTTTCCCATGTCTCTTCATCCCACCCACACCCTCATGCTGGGTCCAATTGTGGGGTTCCCCTGCAGGATTCTCAAGAATCGTCATTATTCTCTTTGTGCCGAGAACTCTCCTGAGGGCAGGAGAGGACTCCATAGGCTCTCGCTCAGCCAGCCTAACATGTGACCTCTGAGGAGCTCCACTGTCTGGGTCCAAAGCCTTGTTTCTCCACCGGTGTGTGACTTTGGGCAAGTCCTTTCATCTTTCTGTGCCTCAGTTTCCTTATCTATAAAAATAGAAGCAATACCTACTTCATAGGGTTGTCACGAAGACATATTAATTAGCCGATATGTCCATATTTGCCTTGTCCAGTATGGTAGCTATTGGCCACACGTGGCTCTTGAGCCCTTGACATGTGACTGGTTTGAATAGAGACGTGCCATAAATGTAAAATACACTCCGCAGTTTGAAGACCGAAGAGGAAAAATAAAGGAATATAAAACACTTCATTAATGTTTATGTTGATCATATTCTAAAACGGTAACATTCTGGATAGGTTGGGTTAAAATATGATAATCTCACCTACTTCTTTTTGCTTTTTCTGACGTGGTTCTTAATATATTAAAAACCACACGCATGGCTCACATTGTATCTGCTGGGCATGTGAATTTTAGCTTGTATTTCTGTTTTTTGTTTTTTTTTAGTTTGTTTTTCTTTCTTTCCTTTTTTTTTTTTGAATAAGAAATTAGGATAGATTGTCGGCAGAAAGAGAATTCCGTGTGATGCCTGAATGTTTCTCAAATCGATTCATTTCTTCCATTTCTACCGCCTGAGTCCACCTCGTGTCTTGCTTGCTCCCTGTTGTTCTGGCTGCTTCTGTGCTTACGGCTGGTTGTGGCCACTGAAATAAGGGCAGAAGTGATGAGTGGAGCTTCCAGGTGGAAGCGTCCCAGCTGATGCGTGTGCGTCTCTGTGTTCTCTGTCCTGTTGATGTGACCACCAACCTTCGGCCTGGCAGAGCTTTTGTCAGCCAGGGTCACAGAGTGAAGATGATGTGGAAGAGGGTCCTAAGAGATGTCGACAAGTAAGGAATAAACCTTGTGTGTTTCTAGCCACTGAATTTGAGTCTTGTTTGTCCCTGCAGCATAACTTAGCCCATCCCAACTGATGCCTTCCTCCACCCACTTCACTTGCTCTGCAATTTTCATTGTTTGCAAATGTTGTCAAGTCTTCCCACCATCTATAACCTTTTCCTGACTCCCCAGCACTGTCGGGATAAGGAACAAATGCTTTACTGTGACTTTTGAGGCCACAGCTGCCCTCGGTGTCATGCTGACTACTTCCGGCTTATCTTCAGCCTCTCCCCACCCTCGACTGACATTTCCGTTCCGGTTTACTGTAAGCATCATATTCTTCTGCTCAGTTCCCAGCCTTTCCTTTTCCGTTTCTCTCTCTACCTGGCTGACGCTTACTCCTTCTTCAAGACTCAGCTCAGATACTCCCTCCAGCACGGAGACCCCTCTGACCTCCAGTCTGGGGCTCCCACTGCCCCCGGGGTTCTCCCCATAAGTGTTCTGATCACCCTAGATCGTCTCTATCTGAAGAACAAGTCTCTCTCTGCCACTGGACTTTAGGGCCAGGCACAGAAGAGGGTATCAATCAATGTTTGTGGAATAAATAATGAACGAGTTCAGATCTTAAACAGATCTCTTCATCTCAGGATTTCTGAGCAGTGGGAGTGCTGTCTCTGCTTCTCTTCTCTGCATTTTTCTACTGATAGGCTTCCTCTGGAGCTGACACTTGACAGCTGGCATCATTCATTTCTGAATGCTGCAGGGGAGTAGCTGTGGTTTCTGTGGAAAGTCCCAGAGAAATTCTCTTTTTTCTTGGCTCTTCTAACCAGTTCTACCCAAATTTCCTTGCTGACTTTTATTTTTATGTTTTCTCATTTTTAATGAGAAATTTCAAACATACAGAAAAGTCGAAATGATTTTGTAGTGACACACATGTACCCATCACCTAAATTCTACAATTAATGTTTAACTCTACTTGCTCCATCCGACATCCACCCATCTTTCCATCCTTCTGTCTGTCCATCACTCCCTCTTATTCTCCTGAAGCTTTTCAATGTAAGTGGCCATCAGCAGTAAATTTCCCTCTGAACACTATCACGTGTGTAAAATTGACGAGAATTTAACATTTGCTTATAGTTCATTCTTATTTATTTAGTTTTTACTTTCTGAGTACTGTTTAAGTATACCGAGATATACAACTCTTACGTGCACCATTAAAGGAGCTATAGTAAATATGTAGACCTGTGCTAGCCAAATCCCTATCATGAATCAGAGTATTACTATCGCTCCAGAAAGTTCTCTCCCACTCTTTCCCGGTCAGTCTCTGGGTTTCAGAGAGGAGTTGGGGAAGTAGGAGTAATGGAATGGAAAGGGGGTGGGTGGACCTTGATGAGGAATTTAATAATACCATGGTATTATTATCTTAATAATAAGATCAACAATAACAGTAGCATGCTGTATGTTTTTTGTTTGCTTCTTCAGGTCCAATCTCCACCTTTCCCTGTCATACTCTTGGGGATCTGGTCATACCTTGACAGGCAGATCTGTCCGGACTACAGCTGGGCCTTCTTGACCTCTTGGCCAATGGGGAGCACTGGCAAGAGATCGGAGTGAGGGGTATTTATTTCCCAGCTCCCTCTTGGGTGTGGGGGTTGCAGTGGATGGCTGTGTCTTTCTACTCAAGGCCACAGGAGGTCCTTTCCACACACATCTGGGAAATGGCTGCCTTTCAGGCCTGGGGGTGGTCAAAGCTCCCATCTTTCCAGCCCTGGGGTGCTGCACCCCGCTTTGTGGTTTCGCTACTTAACTGCCTCCACCCTTGCCGACAGTCTTTATTAAAGTCCCCCCATCATTCGGTTTGAATTTGCTGTCTGTTTCCTGCTGAGTTCCTGAGTGCTGCTTTCCTTAACATGGACTGAGAACGTCCTAAGGGACACTGCACCAAGAGCTTTAGAGGAATCGATCTATTTAATCCACCTGATGACCTTACGTAGAAATAGAGGTGACTGCCACTAGCTCCAGAGTTTCGGGATAGATAAGCGGCCGACCCAGATTTGAACCCAATAGGCATTTTAACTGGTAACCGTCAGAGCAACTGGCAGACACGTCAGGGTTTCAAGCCACGATTCAGGCGGTGTTTTGGAAGTGCCCTCTGGCCGCCAGGAAGAGCGCTGCCAGCTGAGTTAGCACGGGCTCTGTGGAGTACTCTGTGGAGTACTCATAACATGTGCCTGTGTGGGTACAACATTCAGCTAAACCCTGCCCCGGAGACACTGACAAATGGACTCTGCCTGGGTTCCAGGATGTCTTCTTGGAGGAGGTGACCTTGGAGCAGGGCCTTAAATGACGAGTGGCAAAGGCCTGAGAGAACCCGCCTCCTTCTGGGAAGAGGGAGCAGCTCTGTGTGGGAAGGAGTCGGGAGATGAGGCTGGGGAAATAGGTCTGGCTCTTTTGGGAAAGAACCTTGGCCTTGGGCCTTTGTCCTGTTACCCAGTTCCAAGCTTGTGAACCAGCAAATTCCAAAGACAAAATTGGAGGGCTGTCAACTTTTTATTCGGTCAGTATGGACTTTAAAAAAAAAAAAGATCATTTTTATTCATTGTGAAAGCTTTTCTTGAGCACCTACTGTGTGCTAGGGAATCTCCTGGGCCAAGGGGCTGAGTTTGTTTTGTCCAATATGGTAACCTCAGAGTTCAGAGTCATGGAAAGCCCCTAATAGAAGGAATTAATGGAATTAAGGATAATCGCTAGAGCAAGGTCAGCGCAGGAATGAGCTGCTGGGAGCGAGGTCGCGGCTGGTGGGGCTGTAGATGAGTTTGGAGACAGAAGAGAATAAAGATGGAAGTCTTCACTCTTTATATTATTCTCAGTTTAAAAAAATAAGTCATCTTTAACATGGTTATTTCCTATATTCTGGGTGGGGATCGTATAATAGAAATACCCAATTCTGGAAAAAACATCACGCAAATGTTTACGTGCGTACTGGGGTACAAACCTTTGGGCCTTCTCGGATGCCCTTGGTGACCTTCGACCCAGTGAGCAGAACAAGAGAGAGGAAGTCGCTTGCTCAAAGCCCCTCAGCTGGCGGGTTGTGAGGTCAGGACCTGAATCCTGTACAGACCGGCCCAGGCTCTTAACCATTCTTCGCTATTGTTTAAATGAAACTTTTCTAGAGTTTCACGTTTCTTCTAACATGTTTCATGTTTTCTTTTCTTTCCTTTTCTTTTTTTTTTTTTTTTTTCCAGTAACGTTATCCTTGACTTTTTATGAATTCTTTTGCACTGGAATAACTCGTTGGATAGCATATTTATATTGAAGTCTCAAGTCTAATCTGACGGTTATCAAAATTTAGAACCAAGTAAACTCTCAGTCACGCAATTCTCATATCTGAAAACTACCGTTTCCTATAGATGCCACGTGCGTTACACTGAAATATCTGATCAAAGGTTCTTTAAGAAACATCTCAAGATGTGGGGGGAGGCGGCAGAGTGGGAAAGACAGAGCCCAGTGGGGCCGGCGGGCTCCAGCGTGGAAGGGAAGGAAAGAGAGAGGGACAGCTGTCCACACAGGAGGGGCGTGGGGGAGGCGACAGGCTACCAATTATGGCAACTCTCAGAACTCTCCAGTGGCTTCCCCTCTCGCTTTAGGGAAGGCCGGCACCCTCGCCGTGGAACCTGCAGGTCCGGCCCCTGCTGCCCGTCTGACCTCCCCTCCTGGCACGCTGCCCTTTGCCTGCTCTGCTGCAGCCATGCTGGCCTCATCGTGACTCTCAACCACGAAGGCCCATTCCCTCCTCAGAGCCTTTGCAGTTGCTGTTCCCTCTGCCTGGAATGCTCGTCTCCTGGTTGTCCCCAACGATGTCACCAACACTTATGTAGTGCTTCCTGTGTGCCAAAGACAGTTCTAAGCAGTTTATAAACATTAACTTTATGAATCGCTTCCTGACTTCCTTGAGGTCGTGGCTCTAACGATACTTTCTCCATGAGGGCTCCCCTGGCCATGCTCTTCAAACACCCCTCACCCCGCACGACATACCCCTTGAATGCCATTATCCTTCCCTACTTAATTTTTTTTTTAACGCAATCTACAGCTGCCATATTACAGGCATAACTTGTTTTATTGCTCTTCGTTTTGTTATGATTTGCAGACATTGCTTTTGTTTTGTTTTGTTTCGTTTGCAAATCGAGTTTCTGGCAACCCTGTGTCAAGCAAGTCTATTACCACCATTTTTCCAACAGACTCAGATGGCGATTACTAGCTTTTAGCAATAAAGCGTTTTCTAATGAAGGTAGGTACGATTCCTTTTAGACATATGCTGTCGCACTCTTAGACTACAGGTTAGTGTAAACATAACTTTTAAATGCACAGGGAGCCACAAAATTCGCGTGACTTGCTTTATTGTGATATTCACTTCACTGCCGTGGTCCAGAACCGAACCCGCGATATCTCCGAGGTCCACCTATAGATGTTTAGCTTTACCCTGTCTTGTTATCCCCCACCCCTGACTAAAATTTAAGTTCATCGAGGGCAGAGATTTTCGTCTGCCTCTGTCACTGTCGTATCCCCAGTGCCTAGAACAGTGGCTGGCATACGGTAGGCGCTCTGTGAGTATTTGCGGAACCAATTTATAGAGTTCTTTAGTTCTGGGTGCCTCCCGTGAAAATCATTTAATCCTCACATCCGTTCTATGACGTGCAGGGCCTCTTCACAGATGGGGAAATGGAGATTCTGAGAATTGAAGTCAGTTTTCTGAGGACGCGCCGTTAAAACAGTTTTGGTAGAAACGTGAGCCGTCTGGCTCCCGAGCCAACGTGGTTTTTAACTACCTAGATGCTGCTGTCCTTGTTGAGGGGACAACGGAGCAGGGAGGCCACTTCAGCAGTGGGACCACACCTGCTGACGCTCGGGGGCGGGGGGCGGGACAGTCCACATGGTGGCTGCCTGAGTGCCCAGCCTGTCAGAGGCCTGGATCTTTCTCTCTCTGTAAATGGTCTCTGGGAGGAATTAACATGCTTCTCGAAGTGAGTGTTTTAAGGACCAAGTGGCGTTTTAGATATCGTGCTGGTTTGTAAAGAAAGGGAGTGATGTTTCCCGGAAGACGTTACTTCCAATTATTTTTGTGTTTTAAAAGAATTGAAATAAAATCCATGTAACATAAAATTAAACATTTAAAAAAGTACACGTCAGTAGCATTTAGTGCATTCACCTTGTTCTGCAGTCACCACCTCTATCTAGTTCCAAATCTTTTTCATCACTCCAAAGGAACGTCGATCTCTGTTAAGCAGTCACCCCCCACCCCTTCCTTCCCGACCCCTCCCTTCCCCGACCCCTCAGTAACCACCAATCTGCTTTCTATCCCTATGGATTCAACTGTTCTGAATGTTTCATATAAATGGGATCATACAATATGTGACATTTGCACCTGGCTTCTTTCACTCAGCATAACGTGTTCGAGGTTCATGGATCAGTGCTTTGTTCCTTTTTAGGGCTGAATAATATTCCACTGTATAGATATACCACATTTTGTTTACCCATTTATCTAGTGATGGGTATTTGGATTGTTTTGTCTTATTTTTTTTTTTTAAATCACATACATAATACATGGACTCAATCTTGCTGTAGAAATCCAAACCATACCAACTCAGGTAGAGTCAGAGGTTGAAGTCCCCCTTGTCAAGGTTCCCCAGTGAACTTTTTTCCCCTTGGGTCCAGGAGAGATAGACATCCCTGAAACAGGGAGACGCTGCATTTTGTGGGCAAAGATGCCAATGGTAGAGTGAAGGCTGACACTGAACACTCACTGTGACCCAAGCACTGTCCGGAGGGCTTTCCACATATTAACTCACTTCACAGTCACGACGATAAAGTACGAACTCCTGCCTCCTCCTGGTCCTGTCGCTGCCCGTCTCTCAGACATTGCCTCCTGTCACTCTGCTCTCTGTCCTCTTCCCTCCAGCCTCGTTTCTGTTCTTCATGTACTCCGACCTCTCGCCCGCCTCCGGGCCTTCGCATCGGCCATGCCCCCTGCCGAGAAAGCTCTCTCTCTCTCTCTCTCTCTCTCCATCTGCATGGGGCTTCCTCTCCCTCTTCATTCCTCTGTCTGCCGGATTGTCGCCTCCTCTGCGCGGGCTCCCTCCACCTTATCCGAAGCAGCAGCATCTCATCTCCTGTGCCCACGATCCTGCATCTCTTTCCCCGGCTTTACTTTTCTCTTCCTGGCAGTTTTCGCTACTTGACATCCTGTCGTTGATCTATTTGCGTCGTACGCATCTGCCCCCTTGAACGTCAGCTCCACGACGGCGGGAACTTGGTCTCAACGGTTGTTTCCTCCTTCCGCAGAGCCCTAGGAGCTCAATAAACATTAGGCTTCTGAATGGTGAAACAGTCCTGTGGGGTTAGAACTGCCATCATCCCATTTTACAGAAAGAGTAGGCGCGGGGAGGTGAAGTCACCCGGCTGACAAATGACGGAGATGGGATTCAAATCCAGGCAGTCCAGCTTAACGATCTGACCAGGGGTCTGCAGCTTTCCATATCAGTTAGCGTTTGCTACAATAGCGCTGTGTGACAAATCCCCCGGACACTCAGTGGCATTTGTGTAGCTCAGGAGTTTGTGGGTGGCTCGATGGCTCTCCTGGGCTTAGTTTGCTCATATGTCCGGGGTCAGCGGTTTGCTAGTCTAGCTTGCCCTTGGCTGGGACGACTGGGACGTTTGGCTTTGCTCCACGTGTCTGTCACCTCCCAGTAGGCTAGCCCGAGCCTGTCCTTACGGAGATGCAAAAGTATAGGTGGAAATGCGCGAGGCCCCTCAATGGAGACCGAGGCTTGGAACTGGGACTCTGTCACCTCCACCTCATTCTGTTGGTGAAAGCAAGTCACACGGCCAAGCCAGAGTCACATAACTATAAAGTTATGGGGAAAAGAGCAGGAGGAGTGAAGAATGGCAGCCAGCAGTGCCATCTACCTAGTTTCCAGCAGCTCCAAGTTCCTGGGCTCTGCTCTCAGGCAGGAGAGGTCAGAGGCCATTGGGAGGAGACCTCATGGAGCTCCAGGGTAGGGCTTCTTTGAGGGAGACGCTCAGGCTCAGGGTGGACAGGACTCGTGTCGGGGCAGGGAGCAAATCAGGAGCCCTGGCACGGCAAAGAAGCAACTGTGTCTGCATTTCTTGCTTGGGTGTGGTTGTCTGCAGGAAGCTGCGAGAAGCTTGAGAAATATCCACATTGCCGGCCGGGGGTGAGGGCCCTGACATTATTTGATCGTAGTCACTGAATTACCTATTTTTGGGTTTTTAGTCTGGATAGATTAATTTAGGTCCATCTATCATCTATCTATCATCTATCATCTATTTATCTATCATCTATTATACATTGATCTATCTCTGTTTCTCTTAATTTTTACCTTCAGCTCTGTTAAGCATTGGTTT
>NW_011888919.1:2599077-2601128 GCF_000151845.1 Pteropus vampyrus
GGGTCTTACAGGACTAAAGTCAAAGGCTGTGTTTCTTATTAGAGGCTCTTGGGGAGAAACTGCTTCTGGCTTCTTACATCTTCCAGGGGCTGCTCCCAGCCACATCACCCTGGCCTCTGCTGCCGTCATCACAGCTCCTTCTCTGGCTCTGATCCTACTGCCTCCCTTTTATAAGGACCCAGGTGATTACATTGGACCTTTCCTGATAATCCGGGATAATCTCTTCATCTCAAAATTCTTAATCACACCTGCAGGTCTCTTTTGCCATGTAAGGGAACATATTCACAGGTCCTGGGGATTAGGATGTGGAAATCTTGGCAGGGAGGCATTATTCTGTCTCCCGCATTGAGGTGCACAGCATCGATACTTACAGAAAGACCCATGAAACCCTCTGGGCCACAGAACTGCACCATCACTGGCCGTGGTGGCTGTGAGTGGGCTATCGGCTTCTGGAAAAGGACACAGGAGCCAGGATGGAATCTTTCATTTCCAGCTCAGCCAGGCTCCCCATACCCAGTTGGCTCCTGAAGAAGTCTTCCTTTCTTGGTTACTGAGATTTCAACTCTTCACATTATTCGGACAATGACTTTGAGCTCTCGTGCCAGGTGACGTTGCAGGAGCTTCATGAGGGTCAACTCACTTCACACCAACAAAGGCACCACCACCACCAAACGTACCACAAGGTGTGTATGTACTATTATAATTTCCGCTGTACAAGTGAGGATCCTGAGGCACAGAGAAGTTCAGGCACATTCATTCCCAAGGTCACATGACCAGGACATGACAGAGCTGGGATCCAAGCCCTCATCTTGAAAGGGATACACTCTTCTGAGGCCAATGTCATTACACAGCACTCTTGCCCTGGGCCCACACTCTCCGTTTCCGGCGCATACAACCCTCCTCCAACAGTGACATTTCTGTGTGGGCAATGTCAGCCTTAGCTGGTTTTCCCCAGAGGGCTTGGTCAGCGTCTTGAGGGAGGGGAGAGAGCCACCTTGTGGCGAGAGAGGGAATCTGAGAACCTGGCCCCAGTTCTCCATGTGAACCCTCCACCCGGCCAGTCCTGCATTCTGATAGTTTGTGTCTTGAGAATACCGACACGCTACTCGTTTATTCTATTTTAACTTTTTTTTTTTCATTGAGATGTAACTCGGAGCACAAAACTGTAGTATGCAGCTTGATGCGTTCACATGTGCGTACATCCATGTAACCACCACCTAGGTCAGGATGTAGAAGATTCGTTCATTCCAGAAGGTTTCCTTGAGTCCCCTTCCAGTCGGTACCACCCAAGGTTGACCGTCTTCTGATTTTTCTCTCCCTAGGAGTTAGATTGGCCCATTTCTGATATTTATGTAAAAGGAATCATGCACTTATGTACTCTTGTCTCTGGCTTCTTTCACTCAACGTCATGTCATGAGATTCAACCGTGTTGCTGCATGTAGCAGTATTATTTTTTTTCTTAATTACTGGGAAGCATTTCATTTATGACTCTACCACATTTCTTCATCCGAGTCTGTTGTTGATGGACATTTGGGCTTTTTCCACTTTTTAGCTATTATGAATAGAGCTGCCGATGGCATTCTTTTACATGGACATCTGCAGACATTATTCCTGGGTGTACACCCAGATGTGGGACTGCCAGGTCATGGGGCACATGGATGTTTTGTCATAGTAGGTACTGCCAAACAGTTTTTTTCAAAGTGCATACTGGTATTTTTGATTTTGTGACATAATTATTTCAGTATTATAAAAAGAGCCAGAAATCTGAGTCATATGTCTTGAGACACGCCTGGAAAATCAAACACTGCATTGAAAGTTTGTCACGAATAAAGTGCATTCATTTCTGGCTATTTCCTTCCCTTGTAAAGCTGCCAAGGTAACTTGTTTTAGTTTGTCTTTCCTGGGTTCCTAGGGAGGGAAATCGAACATTTTTTCTTAATCTCCTGGCACACTAGGTCATTTATGAGTAATGCCATTTTCTGAAGGCCTGGATCCAGTGAAGGAGCGCCACCCCAGAGACACCCTCACAGAGTTCTGCTCTATGGACCGCC
>NW_011888919.1:2602323-2612680 GCF_000151845.1 Pteropus vampyrus
TCATTTATGAGTAATGCCATTTTCTGAAGGCCTGGATCCAGTGAAGGAGCGCCACCCCAGAGACACCCTCACAGAGTTCTGCTCTATGGACCGCCATTTATACGGACCACTGGGGACTGCTAGGGCCCTGCCTCTCTCTTCCCTTAAGATAATAATAATAATGATAAAAAATCAAGACCTTCCTTCCTACTTATCCTCTTTGGACCAAACACCTAAATTTGAACCCTGGAGGAATGCAGTGGCCGAGGAGACCGTATGGAAGACAATGGTGACCAAAGTCATTGGATAATTATTTACTGAGCACCTATTCTGTCCCAGGCACTGTTCTAGTCACCGGGGCTGCAGAAGAGAAGAGACAGACAGAAGAAGAGAACGGACAGGGAGGAGAACAGACAGAAGTCCCTGATCTTATGGAGCTGGTTTTCTAAGGAGGCAGATGATAAATACTATAAACAAATATGCCATGTGATGGTGACAAGAACAAAGGAGAGAAAATAAGTGGAGAAGAGGGAGTGCCCGGGTTGGGGCGGATGGTCGCACTTTGAAGGAGGGGGTCAGAGAAGGCCTCATCGAGAAGGGGACGTTTGTGCAAAGGCCTGAAGGAGGTGGCACCATGGCCCAGAGGGAACAGCAAGTGCAAAGGTGCTGAGCTGGGAACGTGCCTGGTGCATTGGGGAACGGGAAGGAGAGTGTGTCTGGAGTAGAGGGACCCAAGGCATGTGTCTCAGATGAAATCAGAGAGAAAGGGGTGGTACAGAGAGTGTAAGACCCTGTTTGTTGGCCACTGCGAAAACTTTGACCCTGAGCGAGATGGAGAGCCCCTGCAGGGTTCCGAGAAGAGAGTGTAGACTTACTTAGAAAAAGAGTCACCCTGGCTGCTGCGTTGAAAATAGAATGGGACTGGGGGTGGGGGCAAAGGCTGAAGCATAAAGACGCTTGGCTTTTGTAATTATCCTCAAGGTGGGAATGGTGGAGTTGAACCAGGGAAGGAGCAGTGGTGGTGATGAGACGTGGTCAGAGGCTGGGGACGTTCAAAGGCAGGATTTGCTAATGGATGGGAGGCAGCATAGGAGAGGAAGAGAGGAAGGTCAAGTGTTCGTCGTTGTCGTGGTCTGAGTAGCACACTTGAAAAAAAAAACAAACCCTTTTACTATGGACAATTTCAAATCTGTACATAAATGGACGAAATAGTATAAGAAACTCCAGGTAGCTACCAATGCGCTTTGACAGCGATCACCTCAGAGTCAATTCCATTTCTCTGTGTGCCCATCCACTCCTAGCCCATATTATACTGAAGTAAATCTCAGGCTTTATTTCATTTAATGTGTAAATCCTTCAATATATTTTTTTCAAAAAGATAAACCCCCCTTTTTTTTAATAAAAAACATGCCACAAAACTATTATACCTGTTAATAGTTGACTGTCTCACAAAGACCACCAGAGTCTCTGCAGTACCACAAAGGGGAAATTTAAATAAGGCTATTTGAGATATGGTTTGCAAAGCCAGGAACTAACTAGGATTGGGCAAGGATTAAGACACAATAATTTAGGGTTGGTAAACACGACAAGATAGGGGTCTTGAAACAAGTCTTGATATGCAAACTCTTGTTCGTTAAGTGAGCTTTTTGACTAGGTGAGCAAGCTGTTATTCTGACGGGAGAGCTCTTTGCCCAGGTAAACAGTTTGCCCAGATAAATTGGTTTGTAGGAATTTCCTGGAGCAAATAATGAGTTCTTTATCGTTTTATACGTGTAGCCTTCTAAGCAAGACTTTCTTGGAACAAATCATTGAGTCTTGTTGAAATACATGGTCTCGGTTCTCATATCTAATAGAATTTAAAATACCTAAATGATTAAATAGCTAATCAATTAACAGTGTCCTTACCTGTCTCATACAAACATTTTTCCTAGTTTTTCAAGTCAGGATCCAAGTGAGGTCCACCCATTGCCCTTGCTTTTGTTTGTTTAAGTCTCTTAAACGAAAGATTTCCCTCTCTTTTTTCCTCTAAAAATAATTTTTGACAAAACCCCAGTCTGGATTTTGCTGACCATATCCCCATGGTGTCATTTAACATGATCCTTTTTCCCATGAATTCCCTTTAACTTGGTAGTTGGAACTACTGATCCAAGCTCCTCAGCTTAAAAAATATGGCGGACAGTGGGAAGATGGCAGAGGAGGAAGCGCCAGGAATCTGCCTCTCCACCTACAGAGCAATTGCACAGGCGGAATCTGTCTGATGTAACTATATAGGAACTCTGGAGTCTCTTGGAGGCTTGCAACTTCCAGACGGTAAGACTTGGACAGTAAGTCACAGTTAATTTTGGTCAGTTCCAGCTCTTAGCACAGCTAAAACGCAGCTAGCTACCCATCTGTCGCCCCCAGCCATGTGGTGGACAGCTGTGCACGTGTCCCTGGAGCAGCTTGCGTGCAGCTTGCAGGAGCCAAAGTGGTCAATAAAGACCTTGTCTCCCAAATATCAGGGTGATGAGCTCTGATTGTTGCTTCAGATCACAGAGGTGCAGGCAAAGAAGTGGGTGGCCATTGTTGTTGCTTCTTCCCACATTGCTGGAAGCCCATCTCCCTCCAGCAGAAGTCACTTCCAGGGGATTTAAAGGGCTGACATCTTTTCTTCCTCATTCGTTTTTGCTTCCTCCCCATTTTGGGAGCCAGACTTGAAAGATTGGAACATTTACTATTACATATATGGGGGAGATCAGAAAGTGACTGCACATGATCAGGGAAAGGCTCTGAAAAAACTTCAGAAGACTTTCAGTTTATACCTCAGGTCGATTTTTGGCACAGAGACAGTCTGCAACAATCAAAACAAAACCAAAAAACTGCAGACTCTGGGGAAGGGGGACAATCCGATGTAGAAAACCCTAAAGATTCCACCGAAACACTTTTAGAACTAATGAATTCAGCAAAGTAGCAGGATACAAAGTCAATGCGCAAATAGCAGTTGCATTTCTAGACACGAACAGCGGCCAACTTGAAAAGGAAATTATAAAAACAATCCTCTTTACAAAAGCATCAAAAGAATAAAATGCTTAGGAAAACCAAGGAGGTGAAATATTTGTGAATGAAAACTACAAAACATCACTGAAAGAAAAAGGATGCTCCTGGCGTTCCTTGGCTTGTAGCCGCATCGCTCCCATCTCTGCCCCCGTCTTCACGTGGCCTTTTTCTTTGTGTGTCTCTGTGTCCTCTCCTTTCCTTGTAAGAACACCAGTCATTGGATTTAGGGCCCAGCCTAATCCAGCCAGGGACCTTATCTTAACTGGTGATGTCTGCAAAGACTCTATTTCCGAATGAGGTCACATTTTGAAGTTTGATGTGAATAGGAATTTTGGGGGACACCATTCAACTCATCACAGTCACACTGAGCAACTGTTGCAAATATTGGATGCATTTATGAATCCTTCCAGAACTACAATTTAGACTATTTAGAAAAGAAAATGCTTTTCACTGCTGAGAAACAAGCTTTCATTATGCAGTATCCTTTGGGATTCTTTCACCTGAAAGGAAAAGGTCTCTTTTCTCTTACCTAAATGCTTCTGCCATTCACACCCTTCCCGGCCTCCACAGCTTGACAGTGCTCACCTCTGACTTTGACAGTGGTCCAGCTCACAAGACTTTATGGTGTTTGTTTCAAGGACATGGGGCAAGGCCTGTGGAGAAGCATTTCTCTGAGGCCCAACTAGTGCTAGACACAAGAGTGGATGTTTAGAGTTATAGATTATACTTGTTAATCTAAAAATAAAAGGCCGACAAGCGTTCATTTGAGGCCCAAAAGAATAGCTACTTGGGAAACACTGATTCAGGCAGAAACCCAAATAGTTCCTAAGGGCAGTGGTCCCCAACCTTTGTGGCACCAGGGACTGGTGCTCCTATGAGAACCTAAAGCCTGAGGATCTGAAGTGCAGCTGAGGCGTTAATGCTAGCGCTGGGGAGAGGCTGCAAATATGGATGAAGCTTTGCTCACTGGCCTGCTGGTAGTGGTCCATGGCCCGGAGGTTGGGGACCCCTGCCTAAGGGAACAAAGAAAGGCAGGGTTTATAAAGGCTCAGGCTGTGTATGCTGTCCTTAATCCAATCCTTTCTGTAAATGAAGGATTCTAGCTAAATTAGTAAGGATTGGTTGAGTCCGACATGCAAACAAAGGATGCTAGTTGGCAAAATGTGTTTGCTTCTTTCTGAGTAAGAAAAGCAGGTGGTTGCCATGGTGGGGAAAAGTGTAAGGTCCAGGCATGGCTGAGAAATTCAAAAGTTCATGGAGAAACGTGCTGAGTGGAACATGCGCAAGACAAACTTCTTAATGGCCTCTCGGCTCATTTTTGTTCCCTGACATAAATGGCTCTGCTTTGGCAACTTTCACATACTGTACCATTGCTGAGTGCCAGATCATGAGTGATAGACCCCCCTCCTGTGATCGTAAATAACTCTGTGTGTGTATGTGTGTGCGTTGTGTGGGACACTCTAAAATGTGTTCTCTTGCCTAAGTCCTGCTCAAGGAAATTATGAATGCTGTTCTGAATTAAAGAAGCTAAAGAGACATAACCAAATATAGTGCATGGACTTAGATTGCCTTTTAGTTTAAAAAAAAACAAAAAAAGCTTCAAAAGACATTTGTGGAACAGTTGGGGATGCTTGAATAAGAATAGATATTCAGTGATATTATGGAGGTATTATTAACTTTTTGTTATTTTAGTTTGATGATTATAATTTTTCCTGTCTCTTGCCATTTTATTTTTTGCAATGCTTATTGAAAACGGTTTTTGTTAGCAATGGTGGAAAGCTAATCTCTGAGGGCTGCCCTTAAAAATAAAACCAAGTTATTTTACCAGCAAAATGAGTTTATTCGGGAATAGCAGAGGAATTGCTATTTGGGACAAACGAGCTATATAGCAAAAAAAAAATGAGCTATATAGCAAGTCCAGCAAACAAAGAAGAGGAACGTTACTTTATGGAGAAAAAAGAGGAAGTTGGGAGGAGTTGTTCGGAACTAAAGTCCATTGGAGGAAAGCGAGAGTTCAGGATAGTGGTGGTTTCTCAATAGCTGAGTCGCTGGGCAAAAAAAGGAAATTTTTCTTTCTCCCGCTGGAGTCATAAAATAGTATCAACCTGTGTTTCTTCTTATTCAGATCGGTAACTGACCATGCTTCCTGTTAGGGTCTGTAATTGACAATGCTTCTGATTAGGGTCTGTAATTGGATTGAGCGATAGTACGTGAGGACTTGCCCTTCTGACCTTCTGACTCCACTTTATTTATTTATTTTATTTATTTTTTATTTACTCTATTTATTTTTTTAATTGAAGAAATGATTTAAATTGTTTCCGCCATCTATCTCCCCCTTCCCCGCTCCTCCCTACCCTCTGATAACCACTAGTCCATTGTCCATGTCCATGAGCTGAGTCCACTTTAAATAAAGGTCTTCTCTATTATTTTCACACAAGTACCAACCACATTGTTCCTAAAGTAATGAATGCGAGACACTCATTTTAATGAAACACACATAGCAACTCGGATTTCCAAAGACTTAATTTTCTTATGTATGATAATGGTATTGTGGCTGTGGAGAAGATTGTCCTTATTTGGGGGAGATGCATGTTGAAATGTTCAGGGGTGAAAAGTCATGATGTCTGAAACTTACTTTTGAAAGGTTCAATAACAACACAAGTAGAAGGGATAGGAAGAGAGAGGGAGAAAATATGGCAAAAAGTTACCAGTTGTTGGATCTGGGTGGAGAGTATGCGGGTGTATGTTGTTCTAGCCATTAAACTTTCCTATGTGGATGAAAAATTTTAATGCAAATTTTACAGAAGAGGAATATAAAAGAGAAAGGCCATTAAAATTTAAGGAGCTGGATACCTGTCATACATCTGTCCAAACCCTAGAATGTGCAACACCAAGAGTGAACCCTGATTAAACTATAGACTCTGGGTGATAATAATAATTCAATGTAGGTTCATCCATTGTAGCAACTGTTCCACTCTTGTGTAGGATGTTGTTAATAGGGGAAGCTATGCATGTCTAGGGGTCGGGGGAAAAGGGAAATCTCTGTACCTTGCCTCAGGTACAGGGGCTAACTATTCCCTCTATTGGGGCAATTTTGCTGTGAACCTAACGCTTCTCCAAAAAATAAAGTCTATTAAAATATTTAGGGAAAAAACAGTAAATGGTTTAGAATCCTTGAAGACTTGATGGATTCTCAAGAGAGTAAGTGAAGTTTTGATTAGAATGACCAATCACCATTTCTGAGATGAGCACATGTGAAAACACCCCCCGATTGTATGTAACGGTGAGTGACACCCCGTAGGCCTCTGGATGGGGGGTTTCATGCATTTAAAACTCTGTTATCGGGGGCATACATGTTTAATAGTTATGTCCTCTTGATGAATGACTTGTTTTTATATGAGATGGTCTTTATCCTTGATAGTGTTTTTTGATGTGAAATATACTTTGTTTGGTGTTGAAATAGCCACCCAGCTTTTTAAAACACTAAAGCATGGACGTTACGAATTTTACCTTGTTTGGTGCTGGGTATTGTTGTCCACCTACAAGTATTTTTTTCCTTTTTTTGCGGGAGTAGTTCTTATAATTATTCTCGAGTTTCATTTTAGAATTCAGTTTAGCTATTTGGAAACAGTGTGATCCTTTTGGGTTTTGCTTTTATGATTTGTGAGGCAGATCTAGAACAGTGCTTGCCTGGGACTAAGTATTCCCTCTACTGAGGCAAGCCCTTCCTGAATCCAATGCCCCATGAATTATGAATATTTCCATTTTGGCTGATGGGGACAGTCATTACGTGAGTGCCTGGCCTCTAATCCTTTTTGTTTTTACCCGAGTCCTGGTAATTTCCTCACACATACATGATGATCGATATTCTGCAGATCTTCAAAGTTCTCTATGTAGCTCAGTCCTCGCTGGTATCCTGCCCTATACACACTAGCTGCCTTGATTTCTTTATACTCTGAGATCTGGATTATCCTCAGCTCGGACAGGGTGCCAGACTCCACCTGGGTTCTCTTGTCCTGTACCATGGCCTGGAAACTCTGTCAAGATAGAGAGCTGGTAATCATAGGATTTGCCCGTCCCCTTTCCCATTTCCCAGAGATTATTCTCCTTGTTACTTCATGTCAAGTGTCTTGAAAACTATTATTTTATGTATTTTGTCTGTTTGTTTGTTTGTTTGTTTCATGTAGGAAGATAAATTGGGTCCCTGTCACTCTATTTGGAGTGCAAGCAGAGGTGTATTATTTTACTTTTAACCTACCTGTAACCTTGTATTTATAATAAATGTCTTGTAAATAGCATATAGTTGTTGGTTCATGCTTTTTCAAAAATATATTATTATTCTTGCTCTTTAATAATTGGTCTTTAATAATTGAAAAATTGGTCTTTTGTGGCACTTTTAGTGGTTGTTTTAGGGAGTATAATATTCCTACTTAACTATTCACAATCTGATTAGAATCAATTACCACTTCAAGTGGAATGTGGAAGCTTTACAATCACATAGATTCCTTTATTCTCTTTCTTTATGTTATAGTTGTTAATGTGGGAGGCATTTAATTGAGATTTCGAGGTTGGTACAGTATTTTCAATGGTCTTGTCACAATTGGGAGGACAGAAAGAAAAGCCTTCAGAGGTGAAGTAGTCGAGGGAGGAGACCTGGGTACTGGATAATAACAGAAAGAATGGAGGGGAAAGACAGTGGACACGTGTGAAATTATAAATTGATTAAGGGACCTTTTAGGGGGATTGGTTGATGCTGACAACAAGAAAAGGTAGCATGTGATAGAGTCTGATTCTGAAGGCATGAAATCAAAGCAATTGAGAGTGGTATTTGACCAGGACCAGAGATAGCTTCCTCAGGCTAAAACAGATATTGAGATTTAGATTTTAGCTTAGGATGTGAGGGAACATGGAAGACCTTCACTTTTGTGATGACACCGAGAAGTATCTGGATATTATAATACATCACACACATTTATTGCAAAATTAAAGATAAACGATATAAGAAAGCATTTCTGATTACATAAAAAAGAACTATTCATGGGTGATTAGCAAGCCGTGGCAGCTTCCTAAGGCAAATGCTGGGTCTGTGAGTTTGGAGGTAGAGGAGAAAATCTGTCAAAGACTGAGAGATTTTACTGTGCCAAGAAGAAGCCAGTTAGTTTATTGGCAACATCAGGAACAGATGGGATGGATTGGAGTCTGGCAATCACCAAACACAAAATTAATTTTTTCAGCATAACAGTTCTCTCTTTCATCTCTACTCTGATTTTATCAAAAAAAGGTAATTTAAGGTAGGACTGAAAAATAGAAAATGTTCTAGTTCGTGTGTGCATGTGTGGTTTTTTTTTTTTTTTTTTACAGCTTTATCCGATGATGGGGCAAAGGCACAATCCACCATAACAAGAATGTATCTTCAGGCCAAAAAAACAATGCAGGCAACTTTATAGAATATAATAGAATTTATTATAGGGTAATTTACTTACAGAAGCATAGAGTTGGAGTAGACAGATGGCCCAGCAGTTCTACAAAAATTATTCTCTGCTCCAGACCCCTGTTACAGTACTTTTCCTTTTGTCTTTACTAATTTTTTTTTAAATTAAAAAAACTTCTTTTTAAATAGTATAACTCAGGTACTAATGACTGACAAGACAAAGGGACAAAGAATGCAGTAGCGCCAGGGGCCATACCTCCTGGTGATCTTGTGATAGATGATTGTTTGTAATCGATATTATAACCAGTTTGATATTTATCTCGGTTGTCATGCCACTCCAGCCATTACTAACACAAATATTTAGGGCTACATTGTGTAAGTTTAAAGAACACAGATACTCATCGAGTAGAAGCCTTTGGTACACTTGCATAGAACAATAAGATTGGTTAAAAGTTAAAGGATCACAGCATTGGTTAAAAGTTAAAGGATCACAAAAGGTGAAATAAGTACAAATCTAACAATACATGTGCAGGATCTATATCCTGATCACTACAAGACTAGAATTCTCATACACTGTTGGTGGGAATAATAAATGATACAAGCACTCTGGAATACAGTTTTTCTATTGCTTGTAAAATTAAACACACTCTTGCTATATGACCCAGCAATTCTACTCTGAAGTATTTAATTTAGAGAAATAAAATTTTATGTTTACATAAAAACCTGTATATGACTGTTTACAGTAGTTTAATTCATAACTGCCCCAAACTGGAAACAACTCAAACATCTTCAATGGGTTAATGGATAAACAAACTTTGGTATGTCCAGATGATGGAATATTTATCAATAAAAAGGAACAGACTGTTGATATACACAACAGCATGGCTGAATCTCAAAGACATTACACTGAGTGAAAGTAGCTGGTCTCAAAAGGTTCCACACTGTATGATTCCATTTCTGTGACGTGTTTGAAAAGGCCAATCTATAGTAATAGAGAACATATAAGTTGTTGTCAAAGGCTGGGGTAAGGGGCTGTAGCTCCAAGGGAGTAGAATAAGAGAGTTTTTAGGGTGAAGAAACTCCCATATTCTTATTGTAGCATTGTTTAATATATACAAATGATATTCTGCTGCGAAAGAAATGTCTTGCTTTAAAAAAAAAAAACCCATAATACTGGTTTAATAAGCATTGCACATCCCAATAATGTGTCTGCCACATTTTGCCTATCCATTCCTCTAGTAATGGATATTTAAGTTGCCTCCAATTCCCCACCAAAAACACACAGTGGGATTATATAAATTGTGTTTCTAAAGTGCTTAGCAAAGATCAAGAAACAGATCAATTGCCCAATAAATTTATTTTTAGTAACATTAAAGAATAATAAAAGGACCCAAACAACTAGTTTCCTAGCCCCTGATCAAAACCGACCTCTCGACCTGTCAAGAAGGTGACGTAGGTAAACGCTGTGCTTGCTACCTCTCACGACCACATCAAAATTACACCTAAACTACAGAACAGCCATAATTAGGAGTCACCTGAAGTCTAGCTGAAGAGAAGTCCTACAACTTGGGAACACACAGAGGAGGCCACCCTGAGACTGGTAGGAGGGGCAGAGATGTGGAACAAGCTGATCACACACCCACGAGGGTTGGTTAACAATTGGGAAGGATATCTCAGCTGCGGAGGTCACTCTGGAGAAGCGAGGGGTCCCAGCGCCACACTGGCTCCCCAACCCAAAGTTACAGTGCCAGAAAGAGAAGTTGCCACAACTTCTGGCTGTAAAAACTAGTGAAGATGGTGGCTGGGTGAGGCAGAGGGTGGCTGAAGTTGCAGACATTCCTTTTAAGGGGCACGGGGACTTACTCACTGATGGGCTCACTTGCTCTGAGCTCTAGCACTGGGACAGCAGCT
>NW_011888919.1:2615345-2629181 GCF_000151845.1 Pteropus vampyrus
TTTGAAGAGACATGTGAATCTATATGTTCATTGCATGTGAATTTATATGTTCTTGGCTATTATTTACAATAGCCAAGATATGGAGGCAACCTGGGGATCCATCAATGAATTAACTGATAAAGAAGAGGTGGTAATATATACAATGGAATATTACTCAGGCACAAAAAAGAATGAAATCTTTCCAGCTGCAACAACATGGAATGACCTAGAGGGTATTGTGCTGAGTGGAGTCAGACAGAGAAAGGCAAATGCCATATGATTTCACTTACATGGGGAATCTAAAGAACAAAATAAACAAACGAACAAAACAGAAATAGACTCATAGATACAGAGAACATTTTGATCGTTGCCAGATGGGAGACGGGTTGGGGGTTGGGAAGAAGTACAAATTGTTACTTACAATATAGTCATGGAGATGTAAGCTATAGCATAGGGAATATAGTCAATAATATTGTAATAACTATATATGGTATAAGATAAGTACTGGATTTATTGGGGTGATCACTTTCTAAGTTATATAAATGTCTAATCACTATGTTGTAATATAATATTGTATATCAACTGTAATTGAAAAAATATTAAAACAAAAACACAACAAAAATAACTGACCTCTTGTTCTGACATTACTGCTCCAAACCAGGATGTGCCCACATAGTCACTATAACATCATTGAGGGAATAGAATAATCTTCAAATTCTTACCTGTTTGAGTGTCCATCCTTCTTAAACATCAGCCTCTTTTCTTCTCTACCTTCTAGAACTTACTGCCTTTTTTTTCTCCACATTAGCATCAAGTTTAAGGTAACTGGCTGCAGTTGGTGGTGGTTTAGTTTAGTTGTTGGAGAGGGGTATGTGTGTGTGTGTGTGTGTGTGAGAGAGAGAGAGAGAGAGAGAAAGTTGGTTCGCTTCTATAAGAAGTTATTGGAAGACCCATAACATCAAGTTGCCAGTCACATCTTATGGGTGCTGTTAAATTATAAAGCTGTTGGAAATAAGGTGTGTCTCTAAGGTGCTGTTACCTTGTCAGGGAAGACAATACTTTGTGTGAGAAACAGAAAAATATTGAAATAAGGCGGCCAGATGTGCTGGGGCTATACTGAGGGAGATCAGTGGTGCCAGAGAAGTCGGGAAAGGTCTGCTAGATTGACAGTGAGATGTCTAGTGGGGCCCTCATGTGTGGGTGGGTGGGAAGAGGAGATGGAATTTTAGAGAGGGAAGGACATAAACACAGCCCTGGAGGGAGCAGTGAGTATCATGTGTGATGACAAGCTAAATCCAGATGGATGAAGGAGTAGATGTATGGCAGGATTATATTATGCTATGACTGTTGTCTCCCTATTCCCCAATTTTTTATATTACTCCTCTTGCCCTTTCTCTCCATTCAGTCAGTAGGGCTATTACCACAGAAATTCAAAGAGCCAGAAATATCTTAATGTTAGCCTTTAAGTTTCAAAGTAGGCTATATAAATTGAAGTAGAAATAATAATTTCCAAAGGCCTAACTTTTTATTTGTTAAACCTGCACTTTTCAAGTTCCCCTCTAAGAATGAAGGCCTTATGGCATGATTGTTGCAAAAAAACAAGATTTGAGAAGAATGTGTGATATTGGTCTGTGTAAGGTAGGTGATACATTCCTGGATCAGTCCCCATCTCTCTTAGTACCTTGGGAGGAAGCAAGTCCCTATTAAGTTATCTTTTCTCCAGATTTTGGGGGAATTTCATCAGCTATAGGGGATGCATAGGTTAGCCTCGGGTTCCTGAAGTACCCCAGTGGGGCTTGAGAGCTGTTGGAAGAAGCCCAGAGGTAGTTGAGAGGGATAGCGTAACTGAGAGGGCCTGTGTGGATGCCCATGTGTGCCCTGACGGTGTTGGAGGTTTCTCAGCGGATGCCAGCAGGAATGGAAGCCCAGTACCAGGCATCAGGAAGAATTTAAGACATGAGCAGCAGCACCAGGGCAAAAACTAGATAGTCACTTCCTTCCAAACAGCACTGTAGCAATGCTTTGGGTGAAGAGAGTGAAAAGGAAAAAAGCTCTGAATTGTCTGAATTTAAGTCTGAAATGACTGAGTAAAGTCTGACCACTAGGTAGAATGGGGAAATTGTTAAAAATAATATTATCACAAAAATAAAAATATGTTTAAAAGATTTTTATATTATAGGTTTATATTAAAATATTAGAAAGTTTGCACACTTGAACTTGTGGCCTGAAAATTTTTTATGTGCTGCATAAAGTTCTTTGGCATATGATAGTTACAATTTTTTAAATGCCAAAACAACTCACAGGCCAAATATTTTAATATCATGTCTTTCCTCCAGTCACTCAGGAATTTCTCCTGCAACTCTTCAGAGCTGTTAGAAAGCCAGTATCCCATGAGAAATACTTAGTTGGCTTTGCTTTTGTTTGTTTTTAAAATTTAAAAGAATTTTTTTTTTTTTTGCCCCAAATAGTATTTACCAGCCATGGCTCTGAATGCTTGTTATTTCCCAAACTTATATGCCTCCTCATTAAGTTAAAATTTGTTTGTGCTTCCTCTCCCTCTTCGGAGAGGTTCAGCAAACTGACATAATAGGAAATTGGATGTCAGAGACAAAAATGAAATATTAACTGGAATAAGGCTTTAACTCAAAAGAGTTTGTTAAAACTAGAAAACTTTCTAGAAAGAACTTGGCTTGGAACTACAGCCAAATTTGTCCTTTGTGGGAAAGGCCAACAGTTTGCATTAAAAGCCTCTCCTCCCACCTCCAGTTCAGTGTACTGTATGTCAAATATACCTCAATAAAGATGTTTTCCAAAAAGAAAGTCTGTTCTCCCTTACACTCTCTACTTTTTGTTTTCTCTATACAGCTCCAATATCATTTGAGACTTTTGCAATAAGATAGATTTTATGTATTCTTAAGTAATAAGTAAATAAATAAATAAGCATGAGACTCTAAAAAAAATCTCCCCTCCAAGTCTCAGGCCTAGATCCCTCCTACATTCCCTGAAGAAGCATTAAGTAGACAGCAGAGAATGGAAGGAATGATGTAAAGCAGGCAAGGGACAGACAGGACATAGGGAAATGGGCCCATTATAACTGAAGAATTTGGAGTCTGATTTTTCTCATTCTTATATACCAGAACCCTCAAGCAGCCAACTTTGGCCTTAATATTTGACTGAGAGTGTTTCGGAGATGGTTAATGCTAGTCTCTTGATCAGCCAGCAAGAGAAGGTAGCCTATTAAGAGTGAAAAGAAAACCAGACTTTAGGTCAAAATATCAAAGTTCTGATTTTGGTTCTGCTTATAGCTATGTAATGCGCGAAACTCACTGAAGTTTTCCAGATCTCTGATTCCCTTTCTACCAAAGGTGCAGGTTAGAGAAGATTAATTTCCCTTTCAGCACTAAAATTCCACTTCTAGTCTTAGAGCATACACAGATCACAGCAGAAACTTTATTATAAATGTCAAACACATCCACAGGGACACTCTGTTCTTCAAATCTCCACCTGCTCATCAACTAGTTCATGACCAGGAGTCAGAAGGCTCCCAGTCAAAAGAGTGTCCTGTCACCTGGGACAAATGTGTCTCGTCAGGAACAATGGACAAGCAATTGCAGCAACAGCAGCAGTAGTAGCTCTAACTTCCTAATTGAAATGAGAAGCCAGGTGGCCCCATTTTTAATCTTTCGGGGTTGAATGAGAGACTGGTATGGACACATTTCCTTCACCCACATGGGTCCTACTGTTAAGATCCCAGACATCAGCCTGCAACCAATTACAGATGTACAACCTTTGACCTCCAAAGTTGAGTCGAAGTCTCCTATGGAACAAGGAGGAATGGAGAGATACATAAATGTTTTAGGAAATCAGAGAAGAATCCAGTCCCCCCACTCACTCCTGGGCCCCTGAGTGTCAGAACTTCTTGGGATCCACTCAGATGTCTGGTTTTCCAGCCTCTGAATTCATCAGATGTTCAGTTTACCTCCAATGATCTCAAGTCTTCCTTGATAGCATCGAGTTGTACCATTGGGACAGAGAAGAGAAGGTGCACTCAAACAGTTCCCCAAAGCCACACAGGTTGGGCAACGGAGGGTTGTTGATGCTTTGGAAACTGGAGGGCAAAAGAGAAGGATAATTAAGGGTATGTCCTGCCTCTGAAGTTGTTTCACCTTGCTGCTTTCTCTTCCCCAAGTCTTTCCTGCTGATGATACTCTGATCAAGGCCTATACTGCAACTTCCCCACCCCTTTCCAACTAATTTTCTTTACTGTTAGAACCCCATCCAATATGACTTCCACACTCTGTTTAGGTGTGAAAGATAAAGGGATGAAAACAACACATTCCATCTAGGATCACCGTCCAGAAGGAGAAAGACATGTAAGTAATTAACTACAATACAACTCAGTAAGCACTGTGTCCTAGGTATTATAGCATAGGACTGGAGGAGCACCTAACTACTCAGAAGAATTCGATAAGCATTTTCACAGAGATACCTGAGTTGAGATGGAGGATGAATAGAGATTAACTATGAGAAAATGGGGATTGGGTGGGAGTAGCAAAGGAAACAGCAAGGACAAAAGCCAGGAGGTGCAAACCAGCTTGGTGAGTATGCAGAACTATGAGAAACTGCAGTATTGATATTCAGCTGGTAGGTACAGGTAGGGCTGGATTTGTTTTTATAGCCAGCGTCCATTCTGATTGGCTAGCATCATTTCCTTTGTTAAGTGTTTTCGAATACTAGCCCCAGCTAGAACACAATAAATGAGAGAGGGAAGAGAAGGAAGTGAACTGAAAAGATAGGCAGGACCAGATTATTTATAAGCCTTGAAGCCAAATGGGGGAATTGGGCTGTGGTCATGCAGCAACTGGAGAGCAATATTTGTTAGATTGATTATGCCAGCACTCTGCTCAGAGACTTCCACCTATATCTTATCGTTTAATAAACACGAAACCCAATTTACACCTTAGCCTTCATTGATGTCTCTCTGTTCTGAGCAGTGTTTAGACCCCAAGGTAACAATTTAGAGAAAGGAAGACAAACAAAAGGTCTGAGGTCCTTTTGTGTATGGCCCGCTTGGGCCTAAGCCAAGTAAGAACACAAAGAAGGGAGATCTATAGTCTCAAAGAAGAGGTTTATAGAGTTTCTCTTAACACCAATCTCCTGCTCCCAAGATACCTGAGGGCAAATCTGAATTCCATAAAAAGTCGGGTAAGTCACTTTTGTTGTTGCAAAGGGAATCCTCACAGTAGTTACTGTAGGAGACTGCAACGATGCCGGGGGGTGGAGAGTGCTGGGCAAATGTTATGGACGGTATCCCTTCGGAGACGCAGCTCTTAGTGACAAACACTGCTGCCTTGGCCCCTGTTATGAGACAAGAGGGAAAGAAAGTGGATAGTGCACCTAAGGTTAGCCTGGGGAAGGGGGAAACAGCCTTGACAAGGAAACAATCCACCTTTCTTCCCACCCAACCCAACTGTCCTTTTCTCATGTTACCTGATTTAATCATCAGCACAGATTCCTGGCAAAGTGCGTTATTGTCACAAGTCTCAACTTTCTCTGAGGTCCAGTTAAATGCACTGCTGTTATCCTCTTTTATACTCATTGATATACCCTTGTGACAGTACAAATTTTGTGCCACTGGGGAGAAAATAAGATAAAGATAAGCACTTGCTCCTCTCTGTGGGACCCAAATCACACCTTTTTCCACCAGAAATCCCTTCTGTGATCCAGCTGTTCCCCCACACCACCCCCATACATACAAGTTAAGGATGAGGCTCCTAGGAGAAAGAGGAACAGCAAACTCTGGATGTGATGAAAACCCATGGCTTCTTTTAGGAGATCTTCTCCCCTCCAAGTCTCAGGCCTAGATCCCTCCTACATTCCCTGAAGAAGCATTAAGTAGACAGCAGAGAATGGAAGGAATGATGTAAAGCAGGCAAGGGACAGACAGGACATAGGGAAATGGGCCCATTATAACTGAAGAATTTGGAGTCTGATTTTTCTCATTCTTATATACCAGAACCCTCAAGCAGCCAACTTTGGCCTTAATATTTGACTGAGAGTGTTTCGGAGATGGTTAATGCTAGTCTCTTGATCAGCCAGCAAGAGAAGGTAGCCTATTAAGAGTGAAAAGAAAACCAGACTTTAGGTCAAAATATCAAAGTTCTGATTTTGGTTCTGCTTATAGCTATGTAATGCGCGAAACTCACTGAAGTTTTCCAGATCTCTGATTCCCTTTCTACCAAAGGTGCAGGTTAGAGAAGATTAATTTCCCTTTCAGCACTAAAATTCCACTTCTAGTCTTAGAGCATACACAGATCACAGCAGAAACTTTATTATAAATGTCAAACACATCCACAGGGACACTCTGTTCTTCAAATCTCCACCTGCTCATCAACTAGTTCATGACCAGGAGTCAGAAGGCTCCCAGTCAAAAGAGTGTCCTGTCACCTGGGACAAATGTGTCTCGTCAGGAACAATGGACAAGCAATTGCAGCAACAGCAGCAGTAGTAGCTCTAACTTCCTAATTGAAATGAGAAGCCAGGTGGCCCCATTTTTAATCTTTCGGGGTTGAATGAGAGACTGGTATGGACACATTTCCTTCACCCACATGGGTCCTACTGTTAAGATCCCAGACATCAGCCTGCAACCAATTACAGATGTACAACCTTTGACCTCCAAAGTTGAGTCGAAGTCTCCTATGGAACAAGGAGGAATGGAGAGATACATAAATGTTTTAGGAAATCAGAGAAGAATCCAGTCCCCCCACTCACTCCTGGGCCCCTGAGTGTCAGAACTTCTTGGGATCCACTCAGATGTCTGGTTTTCCAGCCTCTGAATTCATCAGATGTTCAGTTTACCTCCAATGATCTCAAGTCTTCCTTGATAGCATCGAGTTGTACCATTGGGACAGAGAAGAGAAGGTGCACTCAAACAGTTCCCCAAAGCCACACAGGTTGGGCAACGGAGGGTTGTTGATGCTTTGGAAACTGGAGGGCAAAAGAGAAGGATAATTAAGGGTATGTCCTGCCTCTGAAGTTG
Source organism: Pteropus vampyrus (assembly GCF_000151845.1). Taxonomy (NCBI): domain Eukaryota; kingdom Metazoa; phylum Chordata; class Mammalia; order Chiroptera; family Pteropodidae; genus Pteropus; species Pteropus vampyrus. The sequence continues at coordinate 2,622,364 of NW_011888919.1, forward strand.
TTTCACCTTGCTGCTTTCTCTTCCCCAAGTCTTTCCTGCTGATGATACTCTGATCAAGGCCTATACTGCAACTTCCCCACCCCTTTCCAACTAATTTTCTTTACTGTTAGAACCCCATCCAATATGACTTCCACACTCTGTTTAGGTGTGAAAGATAAAGGGATGAAAACAACACATTCCATCTAGGATCACCGTCCAGAAGGAGAAAGACATGTAAGTAATTAACTACAATACAACTCAGTAAGCACTGTGTCCTAGGTATTATAGCATAGGACTGGAGGAGCACCTAACTACTCAGAAGAATTCGATAAGCATTTTCACAGAGATACCTGAGTTGAGATGGAGGATGAATAGAGATTAACTATGAGAAAATGGGGATTGGGTGGGAGTAGCAAAGGAAACAGCAAGGACAAAAGCCAGGAGGTGCAAACCAGCTTGGTGAGTATGCAGAACTATGAGAAACTGCAGTATTGATATTCAGCTGGTAGGTACAGGTAGGGCTGGATTTGTTTTTATAGCCAGCGTCCATTCTGATTGGCTAGCATCATTTCCTTTGTTAAGTGTTTTCGAATACTAGCCCCAGCTAGAACACAATAAATGAGAGAGGGAAGAGAAGGAAGTGAACTGAAAAGATAGGCAGGACCAGATTATTTATAATCCTTGAAGCCGAATGGGGGAATTGGGCTGTGGTCATGCAGCAACTGGAGAGCAATATTTGTTAGATTGATTATGCCACCACTCTGCTCAGAGACTTCCACCTATATCTTATCGTTTAATAAACACGAAACCCAATTTACACCTTAGCCTTCATTGATGTCTCTCTGTTCTGAGCAGTGTTTAGACCCCAAGGTAACAATTTAGAGAAAGGAAGACAAACAAAAGGTCTGAGATCCTTTTGTGTATGGCCCACTCGGGCCTAAACCAAGTAAGAACACAAAGAAGGGAGATCTATAGTCTCAAAGAAGAGGTTTATAGAGTTTCTCTTAACACCAATCTCTCCCCACTCCCAAGATACCTGAGGGCAAATTTGAATCCCATAAAAAGTCGGGTAAGTCACTTTTGTTGTTGCAAAGGGAATCCTCACAGTAGTTACTGTAGGAGACTGCAACGATGCCGGGGGGTGGAGAGTGCTGGGCAAATGTTATGGACGGTATCCCTTCGGAGACGCAGCTCTTAGTGACAAACACTGCTGCCTTGGCCCCTGTTATGAGACAAGAGGGAAAGAAAGTGGATAGTGCACCTAAGGTTAGCCTGGGGAAGGGGGAACAGCCTTGACAAGGAAACAATCCACCTTTCTTCCCACCCAACCCAACTGTCCTTTTCTCATGTTACCTGATTTAATCATCAGCACAGATTCCTGGCAAAGTGCGTTATTGTCACAAGTCTCAACTTTCTCTGAGGTCCAGTTAAATGCACTGCTGTTATCCTCTTTTATACTCATTGATATACCCTTGTGACAGTACAAATTTTGTGCCACTGGGGAGAAAATAAGATAAAGATAAGCACTTGCTCCTCTCTGTGGGACCCAAATCACACCTTTTTCCACCAGAAATCCCTTCTGTGATCCAGCTGTTCCCCCACACCACCCCCATACATACAAGTTAAGGATGAGGCTCCTAGGAGAAAGAGGAACAGCAAACTCTGGATGTGATGAAAACCCATGGCTTCTTTTAGGAGATCTGAAAAAGCTGATCAAGATCTGTAATGTGATGAAAAGAAAACTTTTCAACCATATAAAATGAGATTAAATCTAGGTTCTGGCAAGTACTGACTCCAGGGCAGAGTTTATGGTAGATAAAACTATGACCTCTAAAGTCAGTCTGTCCCAATCTAGCTGTAACTCTCAGACCCGGCCACCTATACCCTTAACACTAGTTCAACATCTCAATACTCCCTAACCTCAGGAACGAGGACTCTGGCCCAAAGGTGTCTTCTTCAGACTCTGGAGACCAGGTTCAAAACTATACTCTGTCAAGGCCCAGGTAACCCAGTCTCCCGCCCCCAGCTCCATCAGAACCCAGGGTTCTGAGATCCCAGCCTGTCCTACCTAAGGATCAAGGAGTTTGGGTTCAGTTCCCTTTTTTGCAGAACATGTGATTCTGGGCCCAGCTCCTCCTCTCTCGGACCTCAGTAGTCCTCTAGATCCAGCTATTAGGGATCTTAGCCTCCTCTTCCCCCAGATCCATAGGTACAGGATCCAGCCCCACCTCCCTGACACCCAAGAGCTCAGGCTTTGAGCTCTCTCCTGTCTTAGATACGGGAGTCTGGGTCTCCAGCCTTCTCATCCCCAGCACCTCTGCCCTCAGACCCAGGAGACCGGCCCCCAGCCCCTTCTCCCTCAGACCCAGGGGTCCAGGCCCCCAGCCCCTACTCCCTCAGACCCCCGAGTCCGGGCCCCATGGCCTCACCACCCTCTTCAGACCCAGGAGTCCTGGTTCCCACTTGTCTCTTTCCTCAGGACCCAAGAATCTGGGTCCTCGGCCCTCTTTGCCTCTTTACGAGACCAAATTCCTCTTGGTTTTCAGATGATCTCACAAGAATTTCACGGTGCTGACGGTGCGCTCCGGAACGCCCCTCCTGACCAACCCGGCTTTCCCTCGGAGGCTCTGAGGCTCACGGAGGCGGGCCAACCTCGCCGCACGGGTCACTCGAAGCCCCATTGGTCAATGCGAAGGCATCCGATGAGCTCATTGGATGAGCTCGGAGGAACGCCACGCCCCATTGGCCCTGGAGAAGCCTCTTCCTGGCAGTCTTGGAAGGGGCACATGCGCAAAGTGGCGAGCGGCGGGCAAGGTCGGGGAGCGGAGTTCACTGATATTCGCAATGCCTGGCTTGCATTGCAAGACCTGCAGCGCTTCCCTGAACGACCTCCCTCACCTCTTTCTCTCCATGAGCTGTGGAATCTCTGCTTCTCCAGCCACTCCAGGAGATCAAACCCTTGGCCCTCACCCACTGAACTTCTCTCCCTGCCCAGATGGACTCTCATGTTTCCAACCTGGCCCCTGTCCCAGCACCCACCCAGTGGTCGTAGCCAACTTGACCTAACTCTTCACTTGCAGTGATTCCTACTCAGCCCAGGCGTCATCCTGTGATGGCGTCTTCCATTGATCGCATCATGGCACCAGCCCTGTCCATGGTCTTTTGGAAGGCTGAATAGAGGAATGCTGGCTTCAGTGTTATTTCCAGCACCCCAGAATAGGCATGAGCAGTAACTGTGGTGGCACAGGTTGCGGTCATGTCTATGTCAGAACTATGAACAAGATGTGTCATTCAGATTTCTTGTTCATGTGGAAAATACTTTCATGTATATATAAAATTCCCAGATGTAACAGGAAGAAAAGATGCCCTTTGTGTACTTTCAGACTTGGTACCGTTTCAGTGAGTTCTATTATTTTCAGTAGAGAAAATGCCACAATAAGAATGGTGTTTGTAAAAGTTCTTAATTCTATGTAAAAATATATTAAGAACTTTCAGTGGTGGACAGTTAATATTAAGAATACAATTATTAATATTATTAACATACATATTAGAGACCATTAATATAAATATTAAGAGATCTGGTCCCAAACACTCTGTCCCTGAGGACCTAGGAATCTGAGTCACCCTCCCTTCTTTTCAGGACTTAGGGCTCCAACTCTCACTTCCCTTGATCTGTAACAATAGATGGTTTTTGTGGGGCAGAGGCATGGGGCAGGATCCCAGATCTTGGCCCACAATTGCCACTGCAGGGTTAGAGGGAACTGGAGACCCAAGAGGGTAGTTGAGAGCTGCACAGCCACCTGCTTCCAGCTCCAGAATCCTGTCTCTGGTCCCTCATCCCTTCCAATCTCTATTACTAGCACTTTTCAGTCCTGGCCCCACAGCTGGCTTCTAGCACCTATAGTGAAGGTCATCTTAAACTGACACTTGGCCTATGTATTTGTTCCCTGTGGCTGCTGCAACTAAGTACCAAAGACTGGGGGGGCTTAAATGACAGAAATGAGTTGGTTCACAGTTCTGGAAGCTGGGAGCCCAAAACCAAGGTGTCAACAAGGTTGGTTCTTTCTGAGAGGGAAGGATCTGTCCCAGTTTCTTTTCCTTGGCTTGTAGATGGCTCATTTCTTGTGTCCTCACATCATCTTTCCTCTATATGTGTCCAAGTCTTCCCTTTGTATAAAGATGCCAGCCATATTGGATTAGGGCCCATCCTAATGACCCCATTTTAACTTGATTACTTCTTTAAAAACCCTATGTCCAAATAAGGTCACTTTTTGAGGTGCTGGGGGGTTAGGACTTCAACTTATTCATTTGATGGGTGAGGGAGACACAATTCCACCCATAACAGCCTGCTAGAGAGACTCGTGTTACAGATGAAGTAGTGAGTGCCGAACAGCACTCCAGAGGCATCCCAGTACCATTTTGTGATTTCTTTCATCTTAGTGTCCTGCTAGGACCTTGACCAATTCACTAACTAGGATGAGGAGCGGCACCTGGAAACAGACCCACAATATTGTATTCTGGGGATTTCCATCACCTAGGAGGAGCACAGCGAGAAGCACCTTGATGGGGGAGGATGGAGCATAGATGAAATAAGACCTATGGTAATCTCATGATTGTTCAGATTATCACGTGATAATTTCACTGTTGAGCAGTGAGAGAAGTGCAGGTGGAAAGCAAGGGTTTGGAAGTTGAAGTGGCTGTAGCACTTTGTTACTGTGACAACTGTGGTGACTGTGTTGATGGTGAAGTCAGTTGGTTTCTTTGGATGATACCAGAGTGCAAACATGGGGAAAGGAGCAGTTGAAAGTTGAGAATGTCCAAATGGAAATGCGATGGTCAATCAGAAAGCTTCCTTGGCAGAGCGTCCCTCGTTTCCTCTAGTCCCAGGGCGGCTATGGCTGAGGACCAAGCCCAGAACTTGAATGAAAAGCTTGCAGAGTTGCACTGCCAGACGCCCCTGCCAGACTATGCACCGTGAAGGCACAGGTGACCCTCAGACATGGGATGGAGACCTTGGACAGACTAATCCCCTCTCATTCTCCTCACCCCCTCGCACATCAATTGCCGCCCAATTCCATTTGAGGGAACCAGCTCTCTCCTGAACAAAAGCCTGCCAATGATGCACTTGGGATAGTCCCCTCACAAGGGAATGCTTCTCTTCCAGAACCACAAGAGTGAGTTTCCAACATAGTCTAGAGAAGCACAGGGCTCGGTCTGAGGTGGGCAAGCCACACACCAAGAGCCTTACAGGACCTCGCCAGTCGGCACTGGCAGGAGTCTCGGAGTGTACATATGAATAGATTCTGTGCCAGTTATCCATTTATTGCCTCTCAGCTCCAGATCACTCTTTATCGCCCTACCGGATCTTGCCAAGCATTTTTCAGTCCTCCTTGCGCAATGCTAGACTTTGCCAGCAGAGGGTGATAGAGGAACATTGCAGAAGGATGGGCTTCTCTTCCAGCCCTAAGGGGAGAGGTTGCTCCCTACATCTCTTATGCTCTATTCTTTAGAGTTCTCTTTACCCTTTAGTAACCAAACCCCACGTTAACTCTAATCCCCTGTCAGTAGTTAATAATTCTTTATATTAAGCTTCCCCTGTTAAAATTAGTGTGTGGTTTCTGACTCTGCTTGGACCTTATGAGACTACAGAGGACCAAGAGTAAGGCTTGATGAGCCAGATCCTTTCACATGGGATATAGGATTTTAAAATATTGGCTCAAGTATCTGGGACTATCGTTACTAGTCTGCTAGGTTAGTCAGTTAATCTCTGAACTCAATGCTAGAGCTTCTCTGGTGCATCGAAGAGAAATAGAGTCCTAAGTTTAGGGACATGGAAAAGCTGGAATGAGTTTGTCATGTACAGCCTCCTCAATCACCTCCTTACTATATCCTCTGAGAAGACATTAAGAACACAGTGGAGGGGACACCAAAAGCTCTATGGTGACTCACTTTCGAGGCAGAAGATGCTTATGGGACCTGCTGAAAAAAAAGGATCCCGGAGTGGCCAAGTGGTGACAACAAGCATGCAGAGACAAAGTGGCCCTGATCATGGAGATAATTAAGGAGCAAAAAGGTCATTGGAGTGTTTTAACAGTCAGGGATCTGTGAGGAATAAATAACCAGGGGGCTTCCCAAAAGTCAAGTCAATGGGAAACCTAAGGAGCTGCTCGATATAGATAAAAATTTTCTGGTTCTGATGGGAACAAATAGGATTTGGGTCACCATAACAGGGATTTATGACTTATTATCCAGCTCCCAGACTAAGCCAGCTCATAGACCTGGAACCCCATGAATGAGGGGGGAGGCCGGGTCCATTTGAGAAGGACCCTGCAGTGTAACCACAAGAGTAGACAGTGAAACTTCCTCCACATCAGAGAGAATAAAGGCCATTGATCTTGGGGAGTTGGGTTCCAGTCAAAAGGAAATAAAAGCTCAGACCTTGTTGGAGTTATTTTGGTGGTGGCTTGGGATGGGTGCTGATCCCCACCGTGAACCAGGTCAGGGCTCAGATGGAATTTAGGTCTAGTTCCTTTCCCAGTGGACCCACAGACTCATCTTTTTGTTGTTTATGTCATCCCAGAGCGTATAATAGGAATAGGTAACTGGAAAACCCCCGCCTCGTTTTCTTGACTCGGAGTGACGGCTTTTATGGTAGGAAAGGCCAAATGATGCTTCTGATACTGTCAGCATCCCTACCAACATAGTAAATTGGAATCGGTAATGGACCCCTGGGGGAATTTCTGTGATTAGTGCCAAAACCAAAGCTTGAGAGATAAAGGAGTCTCGAGTGCTATCACATCTCCATTTACTGTGCTTCATTACTGTGAAAGCAGCGGGGT
>NW_011888919.1:2629231-2629901 GCF_000151845.1 Pteropus vampyrus
GTCATTTTGTGCTCCTCATGCTGCTGAAACGGGCAAAGAAGAGGATCGCTCTGCTCTTTGCTAGACGGAACCTGACTGCCAGAAGGAGGACGAGTAGGTGGCTCAAGGAGGACTATGTTTGGAAGCCAGGAGGTTTCCTGGGGGTACATCTTCCTGTTTCATTGGCCAGTGGCCCTGTGGGGTGGAAAACCACAGACACTCCATAGAGACAAGACCATCAAACACTCGCTTCCCCTAAGAACGAAGCTTTGCGTCCCACAACAATTGTCCAGAGGAGGCATTGGCAGGTGGTGAGAGAATATGGGGCCGGCGGTGGAAGAAGGCAGTGCTGGCTGCCACCAGGACACCCCACACCCCCACAGCTAAGTTCTACGTCACCTCCCCCATCTTCCTCTCCCTGTGCTATGTGAAGAGCTGGCCCTCTAGCACTGTGGGAGTGTGGCTTTGTTGTCCTTAGCACACCATGTTACTATGAGGAAGTGACAGATGGGAATTGTGTCTTCTGTATTGAAGGCTCTGATTTCCATCTGGACAAAGGAAAGGGGGAGATGTGAGGAGAGAAGGGCTGAGCTGTATGGACACTGTGTTTCCTTGTCCAGATTCATTCTCTCTGCTTCTCCCCTAACCCCCCCGGCTTTCTGTGCTGTGGGTGGCAGATCTATGGGGACTG
>NW_011888919.1:2629951-2631128 GCF_000151845.1 Pteropus vampyrus
CCAGAGCTGGTTAGTTCTCTGTCAGCCAGGTGAGGACACAATGAGAGATCTGCAGACCAGAAGAGAGCTCTCGCCCGAACCCAGCCATGCAAACACCTCAAACTTGGACTTCCAGTTTCCAAAACTGGGAGAAATGAATTTCTGTTGTTGATAAGCCATGCTATTTTGTTATAAAATTCCAAACTGACAAAAGCACGTGGCCACGAACTCTGTGCAGCTGCCTTCAGAAAAGAGTTAGGTCTCTTAGGATTTTTGGGGGAAATATAGCACATTTTGACATGCTTCTCCTGCTCATTGCTGAGGGAACACATAAGATGGCTGGTTATCGGTGGATCCTTGAGCAGGAAAGGACTCCGGTGAAGGTTCAGGCCGGAAACTCAGCTGTCCTGAACCTCAAGCCATATGACACAACAGATCTAACATCATTAAACGTATCTGTGACATAAAGAGATAATAGGGTAATCACAGTGTAGAACCTGAGGGTGTTGGAGCAAAAGTATGTTTCTTCTGCAGATAACTAGCCTCATTCTGGAGAGAGCTCCTGACTTATTACTTCAAAAGAGTCTGAATTTCTGACCATAGGACACAAAGGACATCGTGACCTGAACTGCACATCACACTGGATGCTGTCTGGGCCACTAAGATGTGACATTTAGCATGTACAGCAGCGTCCATCATCCATGGAAAAGGTGTGTATGAATTCAGACTCACGCAGGAATGGGTGCTGGGTGAGACACACATCGCACCTGCTCCTCCTGCCCCGCCCTCCACCCACACCTATGGGCACATGGGATTCCAGGTGATCTGTTCACAGAGGAGGGAACGTGCAGACCAGGCTTAGGTTAGTGTGGCTGAGGGATCCCATCACAGTTCTACTCACGTGGAATCCACACCCGCACCCTGGCCATCTTGTGCTCCTCATGCTGCTGAAACGGGCAAAGAGGATCGCTCTGCTCATTGCTGGACAGAACCTGACTGCCAGAAGGAGGACGAGTGGCTGGCTCAAGGAGGACTATGTTTGGAAGCCAGGAGTTTCCTGGGGGTACATCTTCCTGTTTCATTGGCCAGTGGCTCTGGGGGGCGGAAAACCACAGACACTCCATAGAGACAAGACCATCAAACACTCGCTTCCCCTAAGAACGAAGCTTTGCGTCCCACGACAATTGTCCAGAGGAGG
>NW_011888919.1:2631178-2631414 GCF_000151845.1 Pteropus vampyrus
AAAAAGTGGTTCTTCATTGAGTGAAATTGACTTTATATTCAACATGAATAATTTAGAAATCAAATGAGCATAGGCTAGTTTAAGTCTCTGCAAATAAATAAGCAAAATCTAAATTCCAATGCTTTTTTATTCTGGAGTTACCCACAGTTGACTTTTTTTTTTTTGCAATGGGTCAGTCACTTGCGATCGATTTTTTAAATCTTGTAACCTGGTTTCACAAATACAATTGGGCAAAA
>NW_011888919.1:2633179-2636393 GCF_000151845.1 Pteropus vampyrus
GGAGAAATGAATTTCTGTTGTTGATAAGCCATGCTATTTTGTTATAAAATTCCAAACTGACAAAAGCACGTGGCCACGAACTCTGTGCAGCTGCCTTCAGAAAAGAGTTAGGTCTCTTAGGATTTATGGGGGGAAATACAGCACATTTTGACATGCTTCTCCTGCTCATTGCTGAGGGAACACATAAGATGGCTGGTTATCGCTGGATCCTTGAGCAGGAAAGGACTCCGGTGAAGGTTCAGGCCGGAAACGCAGCTGTCCTGAACCTCAGGCCATATGACACAACAGACCTAACGTCATTAAACGTATCCGTGACATAAAGAGATAATAGGGTAATCACAGTGCAGAACCTGAGGGTGTTGGAGCAAAAGTATGTTTCTTCTGCAGATAACTAACCTCATTCTGGAGAGAGCTCCTGACTTATTACTCCAAAAGAGTCTGAATTTCTGAGCATAGGACACAAAGGACATCGTGACCTGAACTGCACATCACACTGGGTGCTTTCTGGGCCACTAAAATGTGACATTTAGCATGTACAGCAGCGTCCATCATCCATGGGAAAGGTGTGTATGAATTCAGACTCAAGCAGGAATGGAGGACAGAGGCGAACGCCCCAGGTGCTGGGTGAGACACACATCGCACCTGCTCCTCCTGCCCCGCCCTCCACCCACACCTATGGGCACATGGGATGCCAGGTGATCTGTTCACAGAGGAGGGAATGTGCAGACCAGGCTTAGGTTAGTGTGGCTGAGGGATCCCATCCCAGTTCTACTCACGGGGAAGCCACAGCCGCGCCCTGGCCATCTTGTGCTCCTCATGCTGCTGAAACAGGGAAAGAAGTGGATCGCTCTGCTCGTCGTTGGACAGAACCTGACTGCCAGAAGGAGGACGAGTGGCTGGCTCAAGGAGGACTATGTTTGGAAGCCAGGAGATTCCTGGGGGTACATCTTCCTGTTTCATTGGCCAGTGGCTCTGGGGGGCGAAAACCACAGACACTCCATAGAGACAAGACCATCAAACACTCGCTTCCCCTAAGAATGAAGCTTTGCGTCCCACGACAATTGTCCAGAGGAGGCATTGGCAGGTGGTGAGAGAATATGGGGCCGGCGGTGGAAGAAGGCAGTGCTGGCTGCCACCAGTACACCCCACACCTCCACAGCTAAGTTCTACGTCACCTCCCCCATCTTCCTCTCCTGTGCTACGTGAAGAGCTGGCCCTCTAGCACTGTGGGAGTGTGGCTTTGTTGTCCTTAGCACACCATGTTACTATGAGGAAGTGACAGAGGGGAATTGTGTCTTCTGTATTGAAGGCTCTGATTTCCATCTGGACAAAGGAAAGGGGGAGATGCGAGGAGAGAAGGGCTGAGCTGTGCGGACACTGTGTTTCCTTGTCCAGATTCATTCTCTCTGCTTCTCCCCTAACCCCCCCGGCTTTCTGTGCTGTGGGTGGCAGATCTATGGGTACTGTGTCCATGGGATCTCCTGCCTTCCAGCTGGTGCAGTCAGTGGGGAGCCCCAACCGGAGAGCAGAGGGCTGACAATGAGTGAGGCTGGAGGACTAATTGCCCAGCTCCCTCCCTACAGAGTAACTGTGGTCTGGACTGAGGACTCAGCCTGAGATCCTATTTCACTGAGCTCCTGTCAGTCAGCTACCTCTTGACCTCCCCTCACCCCAGATTCTAGCAATGGTCATGGCTTCTCCGGAGCCTTCCAGGCCTAGGGTGACAACGGCAGACCCTGCGGCACCAGCCTCAGGACACTGTGACACCCTCTTGTTTTCCCACTTCACACAAACCCTTATGTCAAGTAACTCAAGTGAAGTGAGTCCTCGTCTGTGCTGGGAGCCGGACTCCTAAGACAGAAGCCTCAGTGGTCGAAGCGCACCTTCACCGCCCAGGTCACGGCGATTCCCAAATGCCTTTGACTGCAGCACCCTGAAGGCTGTGCTATCACCCGAGTTGGACCAGAGACGTGCGGCAGATCAGTGAAGGACTGGCCTGAGATGGTGACTCCCTCACTGGACTCCCCTCCTCCCCATGCCAGGCCCCATGCCCCGCTACATCCCCCATAGAGAAACCACAGCACTGGGAGGAAAAACGATGTCTTTATTTATCAGACACTAGTGGCCCTTGCTTCAGTGTTCATGCTCCCACAGGGCCAGGCGAGCGTCTCCCAGGCCCTTCCATGTGTTGTTATCAGGCCACAGAGCGTGTGAGCGTGTAGCTGCCTGGGAAGTCATGGAGACGATGGGACACTAACTCAGTGTCTGGTTATAAGGCCAGAGAGAGGGTTGGGTACACGGGATGAGCAGAGGCTAAGAGTCATGGGGAAATGGAGTCAGCAGTAAGGGTACCCCATACCAAAGGGCTACGGACAGACCCAGCCCCACCACCCAAGCCAGGGTGGGGGGAGGCGGAGCTCCAGCAGGGAAAGTAAGCGTAACAGCATACTCAGATGCAGTCAACTCCCCAATATTCTGGATATGGTTCATCAGGTAAGTTTGGGCCATGCAGCCCTGAATGCCAATTGTGGCAGACAGCCCACCTAAAGAATGGAAATGGAATCAGAGAGGGCTCAAAATAGTGCACACTTAAATTCCTAAGACCCAGGAATCCCAGACTCTACCTCCCTTCCCGTCTTTACCCTTAAGACCTTGAGTCAGGGCCTCCAGCACCTCCTCACTGCAGGGCCAGGGAATGCAGGCCCCCAAACCTTCATCCTTGGGACCTGGCCTTCAGCACTCACCTCCACTGAGTAGAAGGAAACCTCTATAACAATGAGTATTGCCCTTAGGGCAGGTGACACTTTCAGAGTCACCAGGATATAAAGCATTGACGTCCACGAAGACGGGACACTGGAAGTGTCCCAGGGCCTGAAAACCTGGAGAGCAGAGAGAGGGTCGGGGTGCTTGGCTGTGCTCCCAGCTGCAGCACCCTTTCTGAGCCTCAGAGTCTCTGGGCACCTATCTCTTCATGTACCTGGTCCCTCCCCCGCCCCCACCCCAGCCCTCCAAGTTCCAATACCTGGACGAGGGAGGGAGTCCAGCAGCACCCTGGTACTGCCTGCATTGTTGCACCCGTCAGAGGAGCAGAAATGGGCATAGGAGGCGACAAAAACTCCGGGGGGCTCCGAGTACATGGAGAAGTTCTTGGAATCCTTTGTCTTGGCTTCGCTGCAGCCTTTGCTCCCCACTATGAGGGCTTTGGGTCCTGAGG
>NW_011888919.1:2637080-2637502 GCF_000151845.1 Pteropus vampyrus
GCGCACACCTCCTCAGGCCTACCCGGCAAACTAGGTAACATTGGCCTTCACCTTGACCCCACCCACTTTCAGAAGGGGAAAATGAGGTGCAGAAATAGAAAGAGCTGAGTTCAGAACTTAAAGCGAGGGTGGGTGGGGGCACCAGGCAGGAAACTCAGGGGACAAGGTCAAAGACAGGAGACCCAGGACCCCATGCAGGGTCTCACCGCCTCGCACAGCACACGCACCTACGTCTATGAGCAGAAGTGTCTCCTGACACACCTCATTCAAATCCCATGTCACATTCTTGGACCCACGCCATTGGATGGGTTTCATGGCCAGGTATGGTTGCATCTCAGAAAAGGCGCCCCGCTGACAGGTCCGAAAAGCTGGGGAGAAGAAACGACGAGGGTCTGCGTAAGCCCAGTCTTTTAGTATCACCC
>NW_011888919.1:2640076-2640671 GCF_000151845.1 Pteropus vampyrus
CATATCACGGGTTGCAGGAGATCTGCAAATTTGTCCTTATCCTCATCTATAGAACTAAACCACAATATCCAAGCAATTATGTGATCAATTATGCAGAGGTTTCAGGATTCTTAAGAAATAGAAATACTACTCGGTCTAACACTGTCCCCCTTTTCATGTCATGGGCTCAGTAGGCACACGTGGGGGTGACTCCCAAACTGGACAATGCTGACCTGAGCAGCACCTGCCAGAACTCTCAGCCGCCGGTTCCCACCTAGACCTGACTAGAACTCTTGGGGGGTTCTCTCTCCATCACGCAAACCTATTCTTCTGGGTCCAGCTGGAACATAACGTCTGCTTTACAGAGTTGATTTCTTGAGAATGAGGGAAAGCATAAGGGCCTGGACAAACATGCAGGAGACAAAACTACCCCAAGTTAGTATTAGCCACACATGATCTTGGGAGTCTGTCAAAGACAAGTAAGATCAGGCTCAGAAACAACCCAGTGAAACTACCCCTTCATAACTTTAAAAATAAAAATCTTTCCCAACAAGCCAGTATTATAAGAAATGTTAAAAGGACTTCTGTAAGAAAAGAAGGGATAAAAAGGAAAAAA
>NW_011888919.1:2640721-2641605 GCF_000151845.1 Pteropus vampyrus
AGGGCCAGGCGAGCGTCTCCCAGGCCCTTCCATGTGTTGTTATCAGGCCACAAAGCGTGTGAGCGTGTGGCTGCCTGGGAAGTCATGGAGACGATGGGACACTAACTCAGTGTCTGGTTATAAGGCCAGAGAGAGAGTTGGGTACACGGGATGAGCAGAGGCTAAGAGTCATGGGGAAATGGAGTCAGCAATAAGGGTACCCCATACCAAAGGGCTATGGACAGACCCAGCCCCACCACCCAAGCCAGGGTGGGGAGAGGGGCGGCTCCAGTATTAGAAGGAGCTTCATTCTCATTCTCGAATACTAACAACTCCCCAATATTCTGGGTATGGTTCATCAAGTAAGTTTGGGCCATGCAGCCCTGAATGCCAATTGTGGCAGACAGCCCACCTAAAAAAATGAAAACTGAATCAGAGAGGTCTCGAAATAGTGCACACTTAAATTCCTAAGACCCAGGAATCCCAGACCCTACCTCGCCTCCCTCAGCCGGTGTCAGCCTCTGAGGTTCCTTCTCCCTTGATCTGGAAATCTGGGTCCCCAGCCATTTTTACCCTCAAGCGCTTGAGTCAGTGCCTCCAGCACCTCCTCACTGCAGGGCCAGTGAATGCAGACCCCCAAACCTTCATCCTTGGGACCTGGCCTTCAGCACTCACCTCCACTGAGTAGAAGGAAACCTCTATAACAATGAGTACTGCCCTTAGGGCAGGTGACATTTTCAGAGGTGTGCGTACATGATCCATTGACTTCCACACAGATGGGACACCAGAGATTTCCTTGGGGAGCGGCAGCTGGGGAGCAGAGAGAGGGTCGGGGTGCTTGGCTGTGCTCCCAGCTGCAGCACCCTTCCTGAGCCTCAGAGTCTCTGGGCACCTATCTCTTCATG
>NW_011888919.1:2642362-2643497 GCF_000151845.1 Pteropus vampyrus
GCAAAGCACCTCCAGACCTGACCGCTGCTCACCACCTCTGCTGCCCCACCACGGTCCAGGACCCCCTAGCCCTGCCTGCTTCCTCCTGACTCTCCCTGCACCCTACCCCCCATGTCCTTCTGACTCTAGGCTCCACCCAGTGGCCAGAAGGAACCTCAGAAAAGGTAAGGTGATTCATGTCATTCCTTTGCTCAGAAGACTCCAATAACTAACTGTCCATCCCACTCAGAATAAAACTCAGTCCTTAAAATGGCCCGGAGCCCACACGTCCTGTTCTGCTCTCCTTCGATCCCACTGCTGGAGCCACACTGGCCTCCAGGCTCCTCCTGGCCACAGCACGCAGCAGGCACACACCCACCCCAGAGTCTGCATGTGCTCCCCGCACCCCACTGCCTGGAATCATCCCCTCCTCTCTGAATCTGGTGAAAGGGACTCAAAGAGGTGGTCATCCTCCAAAGCCGGTTCGGGGGCAGAACCCAGACGGGAACCCACACCTCTGATTCAGACACTAGGCGGTTGAGTGCTGTGCTCTCCCTGACTGTGGACCACTGCCCCATTCCTTAGGGGGCAGCCAAGGCCCTTCCCCTTGCAGCCCTTGGTTCTACTTGCGCGGGCTCCTGCCGCGGCCTGTTTGGGGCAGTCTGTGCTCTGCCGTCCCCCAGCCCCACGCCTTCACAGGAGCCATCCCTCTCCCTGGAACGCCTTCTCTCTCCATGACGTCTTGTTGTACTCCAGCTTCTGACACCTGCTCCTGCTGATGCTCAAGAAATATTTGCTAAACTGCTGAATTGACGTGAACCAGGGATGGCAAAGGCGTCCTGCCAGCTCTGACCCCGGCACTGAAAGCCAGCGGGATAGGATTCTGTACCAGGAATATTCGTTTGGGGTGTAGAAGCTGTGTTTTCAGTGGCACGTGTGTGGTCTGTGTAGCGTCTGTGCATGGTATGTGGGTGGAGTGTATGCATGAGGGTGTGTGGGGTATGCATAGGATAAGTTTGTATGGTGTGTGGTTTGTGTGTGATGTGTGTGGTATGTGTCGTGTGTGTGCAGGTGTGGATATGTGTTCTGTGTGCCTGTGTTTTGTTTGTGTGTGGTGTATGTGGCATGTGAGGTGTGGTGAGCTGTTGTGTGCTCT
>NW_011888919.1:2644702-2645666 GCF_000151845.1 Pteropus vampyrus
GTATGCGTGAGGGTGTGTGGGGTATGCATAGGATAAGTTTGTATGGTGTGTGGCGTGTGTGTGATATGTGTGGTATGTGTTGTGTGTGTGCAGGTGTGGATATGTGTTCTGTGTGCCTGTGTTTTGTTTGTGTGTGGTGTATGTGGCATGTGAGGTGTGGTGAGCTGTTGTGTGCTCTCTGTGGTATATGTTTCCGGTGTGTGTGGTGCGTGTCAGGAGTCAGGTGGCCCGTGTGTGTGCATATAATGTGTGCTGTGTATGTGGCATGGTGAATGCCGTTTGTCTGTTGTGTGTGTTGTGTGCTGTGTGTCGATGTGGTATGGCGTGGGGCCTGAGTTATTCCGATTTGTTTCTGAAACGCCTTCTGGATTATGAATACACCTAGTCCCAAAGTTGAGGGCAGACAATGAAACAGCAGGAATGAAATGGGGAGCCTCAGACTGTCTCTCCCTGCTCAGCACCCTCCCATCGGCCCCGCCCTCGGGAGAAAGACCGACCCCTCGGTCTGGCTTTGCAGCTGCTGGACCACCGGCAGGCCTCCCTGCCCCTTCCTCGCTCCCGCACCAATACCCATTCCCAAGACACCAGGTCGTTTCCTGTCTCCTGGTCCCGCACCACGGCCCCTTCTGCTTGGACTGGCTCTCCCAGGGTCACCCACACCCACCTCGTCCGTCCGGAAAACTTGCAATCACCCCATCCCAGCTGTGCTGCATCTTCTTGACGAGCTCTCCTCAGGCAGAGCCGAGGGTCGCTGCCTGGAAACCTCCGGCTCAATCCCACCCCCAGGCCTTGCGAGGCTGTTTTCTCTGCCTGTTAGTGTCCTTTTCTTCTTCTACTAATAAGCTGCAGGTCGTCTTTAGGACATGGCTCACGGGTCACCTCCTCCACGAAGCCCTCCTTGATACCCCACCCCAGGACATCAGGATCTCCCTTCCCTAGGCTTCCCAACCACCCTCTACCACAG
>NW_011888919.1:2646590-2649072 GCF_000151845.1 Pteropus vampyrus
ACCACCGGCAGGCCTCCCTGCCCCTTCCTCGCTCCCGCACCAATACCCATTCCCAAGACACCAGGTCGTTTCCTGTCTCCTGGTCCCGCACCACGTCCCCTTCTGCTTGGACTGGCTCTCCTGGGGTCACCCACACCCACCTCGTCCATCCGGAAAACTTGCAATCACCCCATCCCAGCTGCGCTGCATCTCTTGACGAGCTCTCCTCAGGCAGAGCCGAGGGTCGCTGCCTGGAAACCTCCGATCAATCCCACCCCCAGGCCTTGCGAGGCTGTTTTCTCTGCCTGTTAGTGTCCTTTTCCTCTGCTACTAATAAGCTGCAGGTCGTCTTTAGGACATGGCTCACGGGTCACCTCCTCCGCGAAGCCCTCCTCGATACCCCACCCCAGGACATCAGGATCTCCCTTCCCTAGGCTTCCCAACCACTCTCTACCACAGCCCTGTGACCGTCCGTGATGTCGCCGCTCCTCATCCTGGAGGCCCTTCAGGGCAGGGACGAGGTCTGAGTCCTCTGGGGTCTCCAAGGGAGGTCTTGGAATCCTGCACAGACTGACATCCCACCTGAGCCAGCCCTTGTGCGGCAGTGACATCCAGGCCCTGTCCTCAAGGCTCCCAGTCTAGCCAGACAGGTCCAGGCACACGGACAATGTTTGCTGAATTCACTCAACTTCCTCCTTGAAGCTTTAGGGGCAGGGTGCGGGGGGCGGATGAGGAAACCCAGGGTCGGACTGGGAGGCCCCCCCGCTCTCCTGAGGCCCCGGTCCTCCCCCCGCCACAGAGGTGCTCCTCGCGCAGACCGTGCGGGCCGCACTCAGTAGGTGGGGACCCTCCCTGTGTCCCCGCTGGGCTGTTGCTTTCCCTCTCACACCCAAAGCACCTCGATTTTCTCTCTGACCTTTCCTGTGCAGTATGGCCACTGGGAGCTCCAGAAGAACGGGTGGGGCTCGGCTGAGGGAGGGTTGGTGGTCAAGGGAAAGTGGGAGACCCAGGACTACCCAAGGTCCAGAGTGTAAAGAAATAGCTAGGAAAGCAGAAGTCGCTCCCAGCATGAAAGCCCGTGGATGCCGCCGCACTCATGTCCACTCCCAATGGATAAAGCAGAATACAAAGCGGCCAGCCCTCCCTGCTCCTCTGACCACCCCCTCCCCGCTCCCATCAGCACAGGCTGCCCCAACTTACTGGCCGGTCCTGGAGTCGCTTAAAATACCCACCAGTGGGTTCCTGTCCTGTACATCTGTCCCCTGGACCCATGCCCTGTTTCTCCCCTTCAGCTGGACAATCGTACCGGCAGCCTCACCACGAAGCGCCTACCGGGACAATCCGTCACCTTTCACATGCTCGAGTGACTGACGCACTTGTACATTCCTTGTGGGTGCTGGCACTGGGGGGACGTGTTTGAATGTCTGACTTTCACGAGAGTCGTCGTGCCCCGGGGCTGCAGGGCAGGTCACAGCCTGGTCTTTCTGGCGTGGGACTCACCATCACCACAGTTCTCGGTCAAAGACAGGGGTCCGATTTCATTGGTTTCATTCAGCAGATTGCAGGTCGCTTCGGTCATGCATCCCTGAACTCTCAGATTGGTGTCCATACCGACTGTGGACAGGAGGCAAGGCAGAGAGGGAGAGGAGGAGAGAAGGAGAGACCAGCGCTGGGACCGCCCGGCCCTGGGAAGCCAGGCCCACCCTCCTCCAGGCCCCAGGCCTCAGCAACCCTCTCTCTCCAGAGGCTCAGATCTCGGTCCTCAGACCCGCCCTGCCTTCAGTGGTCCGAGGGCAACACGATGTCTCAGCTCACCTCCCCGGACCTGGAGGACCCCCTTGTAGCAGTGCATGTGCCCGGCAGGGCAGGTCAGCTTCTTTTCAGAGTCACAACCTTCTGTAGACAAGCAGACTGGACACTGCACGGACCCCGGGACTGGGGAGGCGAGAGAGGAAGGAAGGCCTGAGCACGCTCACACTCAGATCAGGTGCCTTCTACCTGTCTCCCCTTTCCTGGTCCCCAGGATCAAGCTTCTCAGTCCCCCCAGATGTGCCCTGCTGGGGCTCCTCTCATGCAGGCCTGGGGTGCAGGAACTTAGGGTCGTGCGGCTACATCGGGAGGAAGGGAGCATGAGGTCTGCGGAGGGGCCCTGGGGAATGAGGAACCAGGGCAAATTTCATCCACAACCCGCACTACAGGGTCCAAGCAAACAAGATGACGCTAAGAACAGAGCAACGTAAAACATCACCCCAAACCCGGTTTACGATACAGATGAGGACAGTGGAAAGTAACAGGCCAATTTTGCTTCGTAAAAGAAAATACCAGAATCTGATTAGAAACGGGTGAACCAAACCCAACACACAGAAAACCGAGCAAGCCCAACTTAGGGCCATCGCTGAGTCTGGGGTGGGGGGTCGGACGTCAGAAGGTGTGTCCAGTTCGCTGCCCCAGGACCGTTAGAAGATGCTGCCCTGGGCAGGGGTGGGAGGGGGGTCCTGGGGGT
>NW_011888919.1:2649434-2650148 GCF_000151845.1 Pteropus vampyrus
GCTACATCCACCACGGACTCCAGTGTGCCCGACTTACAAATCAGAGCCTGCACTCCTGAGATGGGAACAGTAAATCCATTTAGCCCATCCTCCAGGGAGATCCCCACTCACGAGGCAGCATGAGGGTGATGCCCAGGAGGGCTGGCAGCAAGGCCGGGCTCATGGTCAAGGCAGCTAGAACTGTCTCTCTCCTGCTCTTTCTGCCAGGAAACTGAGCCTTTTTATAAGCCAGCCTCACCAGAGGCAGCACAGGAAATGGATGGGGAGTGGAGGGCCTTGGGAAAGGAGGCTTGGGCCCACCCACGGAGTCTCAACACCTTAGAGTACCCTGAGTCCCCCCTCCTCCCTCAGACCAGGAGACCAGGCCCCTAGCCCCTCCTCCCTCAGACCCAGATGTCCATATTGCAACCCTGTCTCCCTGAGGGAATCTGGAAAACTGGGCTTCTCAACTCTTCCCTTCCTTGAGCACCTATGAGTGACAAGGCCGGTCTTCAGACTCAGACGTGCCTGGCTTCATGAGAGTCACTTTCTCCACACTCTTTCTAAACTTTACCGCTTGGCCGCAAGGCAGGAATCGTCACCATTTTCAAAGGAGGACACTGAAGCTCAGAGAGGTGAGGCCATTTCTTGAAGGCTGATGGATAACAGATCTTGGTCCTCAGGCCAGCCCTGCATTAGCGAGATTGCAGATTGCAGACTTTCTTTCTCACCACC
>NW_011888919.1:2650198-2652110 GCF_000151845.1 Pteropus vampyrus
GCCATTTCTTGAAGGCTGATGGATAACAGATCTTGGTCCTCAGGCCAGCCCTGCATTAGCGAGATTGCAGATTGCAGACTTTCTTTCTCACCACCCAGTGGAGCCTCTTTTTGAATTTTAGAGGACCCCCCAAGACAAAGAATGGATCCTGGTGGGTTCTAAAGCAGAACCCTCACACGGAGAGCTCGATATGACCAGAGGACTGCTCTTTAGTGATGCGCCTTCTCTGCCCACAGCTTGGGGGAGGAGGAGAATATTTAGATAAAGCCTTTCTTCTCTTCTTTCTCTCCCCGACTCCTTCTCTATGGGGCGCATACCAAGGCCCCAGGCCCTGTAACTCTCATTGTCAGTTCTCTTTCTGATCCCCACTACTCCCTTTTTTCTCACTTCTACTCCTGGCCCCCAGATTTATAGTGTATTGGTCAAAACACTATCGACCTTGGGAAAAGCATAACTGGTATACCATTCTCGGTTTCATCAAGAAAACAGAAAATCCCTTTAGGTATTTCTAACAGAAACGTCTTTAACACAGGGAATCAGGTGCTTAAATCATTAAAGAGCTTACATCATTAAATCAAATGGACGCTAGGAAGTTGCCACTGAAAGTCTCGTTTCGGGGTCACGCTGCCACAGCCTCCCTCCACCCAGAGGTAAAGAAACACCTGTTTATTCATGTAAAGCTTGTGTCTGCCAAGGCCCACCTATCAGTCAACACAACGGCAGATATAATGACCTCCATCTTCCTTTCACCCTCCAGATTTCACCAAGTGGTTCTCAGTGGCAGAGCTTCAGTCACATCTGAAAATTCATCTCCTAGGAAGTGAAAAAAAAAAAGGATTAAAGCTTTTAGCCCCTCTGATATAGGAGGGAACATAGAAAGGGGTGGAGCATGGATGCCAAGTGCTCATAGACAATACGTGGCAAGTCTGGGTCCAAATCCTAGCTCTACTCTTGCAGGTTGTGTGACTCTGGGTGAGTGACCCCACCTCCAGAAGCCTCAGTTTCTTCATGTGATATCATAGAAAGGTGTTTGTTCTTCATTCCCGGTTCTTGGCACAGAGCAGTTAAAATTTTTGGACTTTTTTCTGAGTAATGAGAGAGATAGGAGTGTCTTTTGTCCTGACGAGGCAACTCTTGGCGGGCCCCTAGATAGCTTCAGGGTGGTAGCAGGTCACCAGGAAGACAAAGTCTTGATTAGAAGCTTGGAACTTCCAGCCCCACCCCACCAACCTCTTGGGAGGGGAGAGGGACTAGAGATAATTACTGATGGGAAATGATTTCATCAATCATGCTGACATAATGAAACTTCCATAAACAACAACAACGACAACAACAAAAAACTCCCCAAAACAAAAAACCTTAAACATGAGTTTCAGACAACTTCCATGTCGCGGACATGTGGGTGTAGGGAAAGTATATCCCATAGCTGTTAAGGAAGAATTGGGAGTCCTGGGACCCTGACTCTTGTCTCGGATTAGTGTTTAAGCTATCGTTACTAACTGCTTAATTGGTCCCTTTGTTGTGTTTTTACATGTCCCTAATTTTAATTGGTACCTGACAAGCTTGCGGCCTACGTGAAAGACTCAAGTCACACTTCTGTTGTTGAGGAGATGGTGACGAGGTGGCGGGGGGCGGGTCTCACAGAGGGATGCCCGCTCAGTTTCAATATCATCCAAACACTTTCATGTTTAAGTGAATTTAATTCCAAAAATGAATACGGAAATGCTCAAGAAAGGTCTGATGTGATTTATAAAAACAAATGGGTTCAGAAGGGCCCCTGAAGTCACGGTAACTTTGTGAGTCTCCATATTTTCTTAGTTGATAAAAAATGTTGTGTATGTGTGTCCAGGAACTTTCGATTGTTCATCTCTTGTTCATCTGTTGATTCTGGGAATGCGTAATGGACTCCTAC
>NW_011888919.1:2652160-2653570 GCF_000151845.1 Pteropus vampyrus
TTTTTACATGTCCCTAATTTTAATTGGTACCTGACAAGCTTGCGGCCTACGTGAAAGACTCAAGTCACACTTCTGTTGTTGAGGAGATGGTGACGAGGTGGCGGGGGAGGGGGCGGGTCTCACAGAGGGATGCCCGCTCAGTTTCAATATCATCCAAACACTTTCATGTTTAAGTGAATTTAATTCCAAAAATGAATACGGAAATGCTCAAGAAAGGTCTGATGTGATTTATAAAAACAAATGGGTTCAGAAGGGCCCCTGAAGTCACGGTAACTTTGTGAGTCTCCATATTTTCTTAGTTGATAAAAAATGTTGTGTATGTGTGTCCAGGAACTTTCGATTGTTCATCTCTTGTTCATCTGTTGATTCTGGGAATGCGTAATGGACTCCTACTACGTACCCCACCAGGCGTTCGTTGCCCTGGACTCTGCGGTATGGCAGTGAATGAGAGAGACAAATTGGACCTTGGTGCTGAGGTTCACCTATATACTTCACAGCTAATATCTAAAAGGCACTTCAAGATGCCTTAAGATCCTTGATCCCGGCCAAATTGCTGATCTCAATGTGCTCCTCCAGAGTCTTTCCCGCCTGGGGAGCGTGCACGTTGGTTTTCCCAACACCCGGCGTCCAGTCCTTCAGCAAATCCTCTCGACTCCACGTGCAGAACAAATCCAGAAACTGACCCCTTCTTCCCACGCTGGTCCAGCCACCATCACCTGTCACTTGAATGACTGTCTTCCTCTCCTCACTGGGCTCCCGGACCTCAACCCAGCAGCAGCCACAGGAATCCCGAGGAAACGCAGATCGCTCCCATCCCTCCCCTGCGCTAAACCGTCCAGGGACTCTGCAGTTCACTCAGAGTAAGTCCACTCTGTGGCCTGGAGGCCCTCATCGCCTGGCCGCTCCCGCTCTGACCTCAGCTCTCATCCCGGCCGTGTTTGCCGCCTCCTTGCCGCTCCAGGGCCCAGAGAGCCCACCGCTTCACCTCCTTCTCATCTTTGCTCAGATGCTGAGTTTTCAGTGAGGATTTCCCTGACCACTATCTTTTAAATTGAAAAACAAACAAACAAACAAACAAACAAACAAACAAACAAAAACCAGCTTCAGCACATCTTACTTCATTCTGACACACTGTGTAACACATTATTGTGGTTGCCGTTTGGCTTGCTATGTGAATCCTCTGCCAGCACAGCAGGGCTATGAGGGCTGGGATCCGTGTCTGTTGTGTTTCATGGCTGCATCTCCAGTGTTTAGAACAGTGCCGGGGATGTGGTAAGCACGTGGTTGTTTTTTTTTTTTAATAAATGAGTAAAGAAATTGCACATGCGTAATGGTTGAAAGGGTGAAATGTGGAGCGTGATGACCTCACATAATGAGGATTCTGACCTAGACCGAAGGACCGGGGAAGAC
>NW_011888919.1:2655210-2656101 GCF_000151845.1 Pteropus vampyrus
TATTTCTAGCATAGAAACTTTGCTTTGTCAAGGAATACCCTACTTCTTCGATAGAGATTCAGTCTCCACTGGCACCCTCTCCCCCTGCTACGCCTCAGTTGCCTCCTGGGTGGCAGGAAGTGGAGACTCTAGGCCTGTGTTGGGCTGGGAGGGGAGAGAACAGAAGAGAAAACATGAGGAAAAGTCGTAAAAAAAGGGAATAAAAAAGAAAGCAATATGGGAAGAAAAGTCAAAGAAAAGAGAAGTAGATCTCTGTGGGGGCAGAGGTTAGGGTAGAAAAACCATGGAGACTGGCCAAGACACACCAGCAATGTCCTCACAGGCAGTTGGGCCATTTCCCCACCTGGGGCCAGAAGGTGGCCAGATTGACATGAGAGATGAGGAAACCGTGTCCCCAAATACCCTGAAACAGAGCGGGGCTGGGAATCTACATGGCTGGGCTCAGGAGGAAAAAGGGTTGGGTCTAGACAGTGGAGGCTGAAGAAAGATGCTTCTCTTTTTAAATGCTGAGAGATCTGGGAGCCTAAGCCCTGGTCTAGGGGACAGGTGGGGCAGGGAGCCTGGACTCCTGGTCTGAGGGAGGAGGGGGACTCAGGGTGCTCTAAGGTGTTGAGACTCCGTGGGTGGGCCCAAGCCTCCTTTCCCAAGGCCCTCCACTCCCCACCCATTTCCTGGGCTGCCTCTGGTGAGGCTGGCTTATAAAAAGGCTCAGTTTCCTGGCAGAAAGAGCAGGAGAGAGAGAGAGTTCTAGCTGCCTTGACCATGAGCCCAGCCTTGCTGCCAGCCCTCCTGGGCATCATCCTCATGCTGCCTCGTGAGTGAAGACCTCAGCGTGGGTGGGGATCTCCCTGGAGGACGGGCTAAATGGATTTACTGTCCCCATCTCAGGAG
>NW_011888920.1:0-10994 GCF_000151845.1 Pteropus vampyrus
TAACTTTAATACAATGTGTTTTGGTGAATGCCTTTTTGCGTTGAGATAATTGGGTGTTCTGTTGACTTCTTGAATCCAAAGCTCTAGCTCATTTCCTAGATTTGGGAAATTCTCATCCATTATTTGTCTGAAAATGCTTTCTAGTCCCTTCTCCTTTTCCTCACCTTTGATAATGCCCATTATTCTTATGTTTTCTCTCCTGATAGTATCAGCTAGTTCTTGAATTTCTCTTTATTTTTCATTCTTCGGTTTCTCTCTTCTTCCTTCTGATTTATTTCTAGATTTCTGTCTTCGATATCACTGATCCTTTCCTCCATTTGATCGACTCTATTTCCCAAGCTTGCTATTTCATTTTTCAACTCTGCAGTGTGTTCTTCATCTCCAGAAATTCTCTGTGTTTCCTTTTGAGGGCTTTAATCTCCTCGCTCTGCTCATTTAGTTGTTTTTTCAATTCCTAAATTGTTGATTTGAGTTGTTTTGGATTTTACTGAGTTTTTTTTGGAATTACCATCCTGAATTCTCTGTCATTTAAGTCGCGTATTTCTATGTCTTTAAGCTTATTCTTTGGAGATTTTTCTCTTTCTTTCTGAGATGCCTTGTCATCTTGGTTGTTCATGGTGTTTAATGGACTATTTCTCTGTCTGGGCATTAATGGAAGTGTATTCTGCTGTTTTTCCAGAAAGAAGATTTATTATATAAAGGTCTCTCTTTAACCTGCTACAAAGAAGGTGCTTTTCTTTTGGTTTCCAGTAGGTGGTGTCTGAGCCTCTTGAATCCCTGCATTATACAAAGCCTAAAAATGTCTTTTATATTTTTTTGTAGATATTTAATCCCACTCGCTACTCTCAGTTTCAATTCCTGTCAGTGTTTGCAACAGTTTCAGTAGCGTTTGCTCAGATTCCCCTGGGGCTCTCGGAGGATATGGGGGGAGGGGCCCTCTTGGCAGGGAGTTTGGAACTGCGGCTCAGCCTTGGTTTTGCAACTGGGGCGGGTAAAAACCAACTATTGTTTCTCTGCAGTCCTGTCCCACTTTTCTGTCGTCTGCCCTGATGACTGGACCCTGCTGCCCAATGCAGGGTGCTCACTGCAGTCCAAGGCAGGAATGTTCAGGGAACTCGCTGAATGAACTCACTCCTCCCTCTCCTCTCCTCCTCCTCCTATAGGTAGCTCCAGCAGCTGCGAGAAGCAGCTTCTTTATTTCTCCCAGTCCACCACCCGACACCCGGGGTTCTGACCTGTGGTAGCTCTTATACGCAGATCCCACGTTCAGACGTGCTGGTGTGCAGTTTGGGTGTTTTTTGTTGAGCTTCAGATGTTCAGCTTATCGTCGTTTCAAGAGGAGAGATCTGGAGACTTCTCTCACTCTGCCATGTTTCCACCCGGGTCCCTAAGTCACATGTTTATGTGTTTAAAGAGCTCAAAATGATAAAAGGAAAATCCAATTCATAGCTAATTCTTTTCCTTAATTTTTCTAGAGAAGACTTTTAAGATTTGTATTTGCTCTTGATGAGTAATCTTATGGAGGCTGTGGCAAGATTTTGGGAAAAGGATCTTCTATAGCAGTCTATTTACACAGGTTATTTGAATGTACTTCACAGCTTGTCCTATGACTATTTGCCACTGGTATTGAGGCAACAAGATAGCACATGAGCACATGAAGCTTTACTTGAGAACAGATTCTGAACAAATTCAGTGGATTATGATTGGAGATGGATCTCATATGTAGAGGAGGGTGCTCCCTGAAGTCTAGACACGTCATAATATGTTTTCATATTTATGAAGGCAAATGCAAGTATTAAAATATTAGAAGTTTATAACCCCAAATATTAATAGTGCTTACTTATCATTGGGTGGTAGGATTACAGACGATTTCTGTTTTATTTTTGGAACATTTAGTATTTTTCAAGTTTTCTTTCATTTTTTTCTCCTCCCCTTTTCTTCTTTCCCTTCTCTTCTCTTCCCCTCTCTTTTCTATTTTCCTTGTTTTTCTTGTTTTTTTTTTAACTCAGACATTTATTTTGTTAATTGTAGCCCTCAGTTCAGGACACACTATCCTCATTAGTCTATACAGGATTCCTTTTATTATTTTTATCACTGTTTTCCTCTTTAACCCAAACTGCAGCTCAAATGCTCTCCTCTGCCTAATGTACTTAATATTATCCTTCTAGTTTTCCTTCCAAATGTTCACTTAAATCTGCATGTATTCTTGAAAAACATATAGTGTTGTTTTGTGAGTGGATTTAATTTTTTCATAAATGGCCTTGCACTTTACATTTCATTCTGCTTCTTAATTTTTTGACTAATACTTGATTTTTAGTCCATGTTGCTCTGAAGGCATTCTAGTGAATACTTTTTGCTACTGCATGATATGTACATGCATACATATATATATATATACATATATACACATATATACATATATACACATATATACACATATATACATATATATACATATATATACATATATATACATATATATATATATATATATACTCCAGCCCCGCAGAGCCATATGTAATCTCCACTCACAGTTCACTGTCCAAAACTAATCACGTGGCCTCAATCTATTGCAATTAGGCTACAAAGTGTAATTCTCCTATGTGTCCTGTAGATGGAGAACTGGAAATAATGGGGGAGAGTATTAATCATGAACACCTGATGGAAAATAGAATCCATCACTCTAGGAAGTTCCCTACACCTTTTCTCAGACAATCCTAATCTCTCCCCAGACTCAGCTACTGTTCTGATTTATTTTCCTATAGATTACTTTTCCTAATCACAAATTTCATATAAATGAAATTGAAATACATCCTCTTTTGCGACAGGCTTCTTTTGCTTGGAATAATGGTTTTCAGATTAATCTATGTTGTTGTGTATGCTCATTTTCATTTTTTTATAATATTGTATTACATGAATATACCATATCTAAAGTTGGACTACCATGAATAAAGCTGCTATAAACATTCTTGAAAAATTTCTTGAGTATTTATGTTTTCATTTATCCTGGGAAAATATGTAGAAGAGGTTATAGAGTAGATAAATACTTAACTTTATGAGCAATTTTCTTACTGTATGAAAGTTCTAGGTGTTCTAGCTCTTCATAAACATTTGGTATTGTCAGTCTTTTTAATACTAACAATTTTAGTGGTTTGTAGTTAATACCTTATAAGAATTTTATTTTCTTGATAACTAATGATAGTACTTTTATAATGTGTTTATTGGCCATATATATGCCTTTTTTTGTGAAGAGACTGATTTGGTTAAGACTTCTGTAAATTTTTAATTGGATTATTTGTCACTTTATTATTGATTTGTAGGACTTTTTAATATAGTCTAGATAAAAGTCTTTAGTCAGATATATGTGTTACAAAACCTTATTTCCTCTGTGATCCCATGTGTTCATAGGACAATCCGTTTCCCAGGCCTTTTTAGATGGGTTACAGCCTGGGTCCTTTCTTATTTATTTTTGCAAGTTTAGGGACTGAGATAGAATTGAAGCACCTTAGGACATGATGCTTAGATGGGGAGTTGCCTTTTAAAAATATTCTTAAATAGTGCTGAAATTCCATCCTCTTCTGTAAATGGATACAGCCAGGTCGAGCATCATTTAGTCCCCTACCTGTTATCACACTATACCTGTCCTTGGAAGACAAGGGACTTGTAGGATTGAGTTTTAAAAGGACATAAAAAGCAGAGGCATCCAAAAGGCACCTTCTTTCCATTACCATCTCTCCTTGATAGGGCAGAGTGTGGAGCTCGAGATAAAATTTGAATCAGATTTTTAGAGCTTACGTCACTTTAGGGATGGTATAGTCTGCCACAATCTCATAACCCATTACACCCGGACCCTTTATTATTTTCATGCCAGTGATGCACCCACCCATAATTGTTTTAAGCAGCCATTGTGTCTCTGCAAAATGGAGATAAAGATAGCACCTACCTCTAGATTTATTGTGAAGATTAAATGAATCGGTATACACAAAGCACTTTATTCTAGAATAGTGGCTGGCACGAGGGAAGTCCTTTGTAAATGTTAAGTGTTATTTATTGTTATTATATTATTCACATTCTGATATTTCTAATATTTTCTTTTTCACCAGGTATGGTGAAAATATGCAGTCTATGCATGCAGATTATCTCAAGGAGATAACATGACTTCACTGGAATGGACAAAAAAGCTGATGCTGTTTTCCAAGATGAAGGTAAAGACCATGTTCTTGCATTTCTGGTGTGTGCTGTGTGAAATTCAGCATTTACAATCTCTGTATCTTGATCTTGTATTTCTGAAGTCACTAGGAAGCTCCCACAACCCAGAGGAACAGCAGAAGCAAAAGGTGGCTGGGTATGCTGGCCTCTGTCTTTCTTCTCAGCTGAAGGAATTAGATAGCTCTCTATTTCCTGCTGTTCCAGGTTTCAACCTGCAGTCTCCCTTTTAATTAGGGTTCTTGCATCTTCAGAAGAGCAAAGGTTGTGTGATTTGCATCTTCTTTATTTGCAATGTGCTGTCACAACACTCATCAGAAATTGTACATAAAACTGGTTAATCTTTTGCCTTTGCAGTCTCATGATTATGATCAAACAGAACATCAACAAAAGTAAATACCCCATCCCACACAGTGTATTCTCTTATTAATTTTGTGCTGTCTTAAGAACAGCCCTTACTATCTACACTATAATGTATAACACTTAGAACACTCCATGGGTTTTCAACACATTGGACTTTACTACTTGACTCTATTGGTCCTAAACCACTCCTGGTTTCTGTGCGTACTTTCTTCCTGAGGGAGAAAGGAGTGGTTGGTAGTATATGGACCACTCTTGCTCTTCTACCCTGCAGGACAGAGAATTGGCTCTGTAGCTGGCTTGCTTTTACAGGTGCCTAGGAATTTTCAATGGGTTCTTCAGCTTCTGGACATACTTTGTTTTTATAGCCACCATCGACTTCTTCAACCACAGATGAGCTTTGGTTAGAGAAGCCACCTGGTCCACAGGGCAAACGTCAGATAATTCATCGCTGAGTTTCGATCCTGCCCAGGGCATTGTGGTACCCTCTGAGGTACTCCTTTAAGATCTTTGGATGGAAGCTTAGACAGAGCTGTGTAAGCAAGCCTCAGTCTAATTGTTATTTGTTTGTTTTGGTTCAAGTTTTATTTACAAAATAAGCACAGGTATGAAAATCACTCAATGACTTTAACTATTTAAGAACTTTTGTTTTAACATTATATATAATAGAGACAGTGATATTTTAATGTCTTGAAGTGGCAGCTGATTGTTGAGTGCAAAACATGATCAAGATCTCGATCTTCTTCTACTGTCTACTTTGTTTGCTATATAACCTGTGTTTTACTGTCCAGACCAGGGGAGCAAATTGAGTTTACTGATCACATTTATATTGTTCAACAACAAAAGTATAACTGAAAGCTATTTCGGAAAGAACTATTTAGTGAGTTTTTTTCTTCTTCAGGGTAATAGCATAAGAGCTTAGCATGTATAAAATTAGGTCAAACTCTTATTTTCCAAGTCTTCTGAAAATTTGAATTTTATTTTCAAAGTTTTTAGTGTATTCTTTTAAATTAAAAAAATTTAAATTACATTTGACATACAATATTATATTAGTTTCAGGTGTACAACATAATGATTAGACATTTATAAAACTTACGAAATGACCGCTCCGTAGCCTTCTTGCTAAGAACTTCTTCAAAAGTAAAATAGCTATGAATACGTGATAATTTTATTTGGATTCTATTAGAGCACATTTCTCCTTATGAAGAAAATCTTGGCTTTTGCTAAAGAGTGTTATAAAGCTAAATGAAAGAAAATAAAATCATTTGCCAAATCATTTTTTAATGAAGGGTAATGATTGTGAAATTTCAACATGGGAAGACTGTTTCTGAGAGGACCTTGACAGCAACCAGTCCATTGTGAATTTGTGTCTGTTCTGTCCAATATGGTAGCCACTCACCAATGTGGCCACCAAGCCCTTAAAATGTAGCTGCTATGTACTGATGTGTGCCACAAGTGTAAAATACACACCAAATTTCAAAGACTGAGTATGAAAAAAGGAATGAAAATATCTCAATCATGATCATTTATATTAATTGCATGTTAAGAGAATAATATTCTGAATATATTAGGTTAAATAAAATATGTTGTAAAAATTAATTCCCCATTTACTTTTTTACTTTTTAAAATTTGGCTACTAGGAAGTTTAGAATTCTACATGAAACTTGTATTATATTTTTGTTGGACACAGTCGATCTCTTGATCCATATGATTAAAAGACAGGTCAGTTAACCACGATGATCATGGCAGAATTTATGTGGGCAGATGACACATACATATCTCGTAACTTAGCAGCAGACATCTAAAAGCAGAAGTTGAGAAGATGAGTCTGTAACTTGGTTCTCAGGCCCGTGAAAGATTTCTTTTTTCGATGACTCTAAGTCTCTTGACTAGTTTTTTCCTTCTTATTGACTGCAAATTCGGATTGTTCCTAATAAATTTGCAAGAAAACAGATGTTCTTGCCTTGAGGACATGATTTTTTTTTTAAAGATATTTTATGGGTGCCAGAGGATGCACTCTGTCATTCTTGTTATTAAGTACAGGCTCCATTTTTCTGGAAGTAGAGGAAAGTAGAGAGAAAGATTCTAAGAGTGGCACAGATTTTGCTTAGCTTGTCTCCTAATGAGATATTGTTTGTTTGTTTGTTTGCTTGGCTGATCCTTTTCTATACATTTAGGTTCTTGAGGGCAAATATTTTAGTGACCTAATGCTGCAAAACCACTGCAAAACTTAGTGTCCCAAAACAATATAGTTATTTATCTGTCATGATTTGATGGCTGATGAGGTCTCAGATGGACAGTTGGACTGGTCTTGTTTGGAGTCTCTCCTGTGGCTGAAGGCTGAAGTCCAATGGGGGTTGGGCTGAAACATCCAAGATGTTCCAGCTTCATCACAGGTGTGATGTCTTGGTAGAGAAGATTGGAAGGCTGGGGAATCCCTCTCTCTTCAGCATTCTCTCTCTCTCTCTCTCTCTCTCTCTCTCTCTCTCTCTCTCTCTCTCTCTCAAGTCTCAGAGCTTTTTCTCCTTTTCAGCAGAGTAGCCAGATATTCCTGCTACTACTTTTAACAACACTTTTCCCATAGATACTTGAACACATTTGATCCACAGAAGTAGTCCTCATTTATTTATCCATTCCCATAAGCATTTGTCCATTCAACTGATATTTACTTATTATCTTCAGTGTTCAATCACTTAAAGTGAGGAGAAATGGGCCAGTAAATTTTTCATGGTACTTTGAGTTTGTACTATAAGAGATTTGTACTACAATTACACAGATATCAGACATGAATTACTCTGGAGGACCTAGACAAGGAGAGATAGTAGAGTTAGTCTGGCCCCTATGTTTTCCAGTCTTCGTTAACCTTTATTCCTCCTCCTGGATTTTTGTCAGATCTACATTCTCACCTTTGTTCTTCTTTGCCTTTTTAAATTTATTTTATTTTTTAAATGCAATCTCTTTAAAAGCAACCTCATTCTAAGTAGTAATATCTGTGGAAACATGGTTAGTATTTTGATTTCACATTAAATATTATCCCTGTACTATACATAGGCATCTTCTGTGCTTCTGAGAATTTGCTTTCCACCCTCTGGAAAAACTTTTCTAGCCTGATGGCTTCTCCTCCCTTCTCAGCAAACTTCCCTGAGAGTGTGAACTTGATAGGCAAAGTAGAGAAAACATTTATACTGGATTTTCCCCTCCCTCCTCTTTGGCACGTATCTCTTCCCTTTCCTTCCAAGTCCGTTTGATTTCACAGAATTCATGGGCTTTATAGATCTCTGCTCTCCAACCAGTAACTTTGATGTTACCTTGTGCATAATAAGGATGCTCCAGTTGTCTTGCAAGGCATAATGAATGAGTTCATTTGACCCTGTCCTGACAATTTAGTGTTTAACCACAACTTCCCCATCTCAATGGGATATCACATGAGTGCAAGCTGAAAAAGAGAAGTGAATTAATTTCTCAGGAAAAACAAAATCCCCCTTTTCACACAGGATCCCTGATACCTACAGAGTCACGAGACATCAGGAAAGGAGGTATTTTCTAGGACAGGTGGAATACAGGCCACGATTTCCCAGCCCAGGAGCTCTCTTCTCACTAAGGAGTACACTCCCTGGCAAGGGAGGTGGCTGTCACCCGGTTCTGGTGCTTCCAGCCAGGGATCTCCAGCCTCACTCAGCAGCCGCAGTGGTAAGAAAGGAAACCCCTGGTGAACTCAGGAAACCATGATTGTTGTTTAATAAAGAGATCTAGGGGCTATGCAGTGTAGTGCTTGGCAATGACTATTTTATGCTGCTCAATACTTTACTCAAACAGCTTCCCTGGTGATTGTTGCAGCTAGAATTGTTTGAAATAACTGGGGCAAAACCCAAGTTAAGTACCAAAACATTTGAACCCAAGGAATCACGGTGATCTCTCAGTAAAATTACAATTCTCAGATGTTATAAAATATATGGACAAAATAATGTTGGTTAATAGAGACTTCGAATTTTTGTTTGTATAAACAAAGTAAGTAAACATAGACTTTCCTCACTAATTTAATAAAACATGTTTATGAAGGGTCTATCATATGAGAAACATTACGCTATGTGCTGGGGTTCCAAAAATAATCAAACTCTGATTGTATCCACAAAAGATGTAGTATATCACATGAAATGATTGCAATCAAAGGTGTGTTACCACGGTCCTTAAAATTCTATAGAAGGTTTGAGTATGATTTTTGTATGCTATAAGGGAAATAGTTTCTAGAAAGCTACAAATTACCACAATTTTTATAGAGGAATTAGGTTTTAGGTGGGCACACACACCAAAATTATTTATAGGACATAGAAAAAGAAATATTCAACATATAACAGTGCTTTCCAGGCAATTTCCCTGGTGTGTTAATTAGCTATTGCTGCATAACAAATTGCCACAGACTTAGTTGCTTGAAATAATACCATTTGAGGTATCCAGTAATGACTTTGGGTCTGAGGAGAGTTGTGTATGTGTGAGGAATGAAGCGGTTCCTTTATCTCATCTGTTTAGAAAACCAGCACTCCCTCTGTGCTTCTCCTTTACACTCACACTACTACCTCACTCACAACACTTCTGTCACCAGATGTGTAGGGTTTTTTTCCACACCAAGCAATCTTTGGTGACACCACCTGGGTGTTCTACAATTTAACTCAATTCTGACACAACCTATTCAGGGGAAGAGAACATTATGTATATATTTTCTATTAATTCATACCATCCAAGCAGTATGTGAAAAAGCACAGGATTAGTTAGAGGACCTGTGTTTGATTTCTAGCTTTAACATTTATAAACTCTGTAAATATGGAGAAGTTTCTTAACCTACATGATACTCAGTTGTTAAAAAAGAAGAAACAATATTTAGACCATCTAATAATTATAAATATGCTGTTATAGACATGTGTTTTGTACATCATACTAATACAATAGTGACTAATATTATTTCTATGACATTAAAAATTTTCCCTGTAGTCAGGTGTTATATGGTAATAAAAGGTAAACAGATATTCATGGAAATGTAGCTCCTTTTCTTGATTCATGGTTAATATCTTCTTGCTCTAAAGAAGGAACATAAACAAAGTTACTAAAAATATGTCTACACGACACAACCCCTAAGTGATTGACACTCCAAATTGCTTCATGTAGATGCTGAATAGCTTCATAATCGTGGGCTCATAGGATGTTGAATGAGAGGCAGCATTTTAGTTAAGATTTTGGGATGAGGCAGATAGAGATTTGAAATCTGACTTTACTCCTTACTAGGTGTCTAGACTCAGTTCGGTCCCTTGACTAGAAAATTGGAATAACAACAATAATAGCACCCTGAAGTGGTTATCAGGAGAATTAAGCAAAATAATGTATATTATATACATGTACTTCAATATTTGTTACATAGTGTTTCATGAGTGCAGATTCTTTTTAGAGTTAAGATACCTTAAAAAATACCTAATTAAACCCTCTTACATTGGAAATGAGGAAACTGAGACCTTTAAATGTTGTTGTTTTATTTCTTAGTAAAACAATTGTGACTGATTCAAAGGACAAAGTTAAATCATTTTAAGAGGAAATTGCCAAAGGAAATGAGTCTTGAGAAAATTATTGCTGTGCAATGAGAAAGCAAATAAACACCAAATATTTTCTGCTGAATCCCCATAATAAACAAGCTGAATCATCTCCTTTAAAGATTTGGAGGCATTGCCTCATGGTGTGTTCAATACACAGTTTGGTGGGTGCAAGCCTCTTGCCCGCACCCAATGATATGCACATCCTGGTGCAGAGGTTCAATACCTTTGAAGGTTGCCTGTCTACTGTGGAGAGGGGTAGCTCAAATGTCCTGTTCTCTGCCAGTCATTCCGGTGGATGGTGAAAAGGGGAATCAGCAGCTCCTGTGCCTAGCGTGCACTTGCACCTCCAAATTGCTGGAAAGGAGCCCCAGGGAGAATCTGCACTTGCCTCCCAATTACCGTTGTGCACAAAAGAGTGTGACCTTAAATAGTAAATTTATTTACTTACTTATTTATTTATTTTGAGTTTTTAATTTTTTAATTTTATTTTTTAAATTTATTACTTTTTTATGATGACATTGGATAATGAAATCCAGTAAGTTTCAGGTATACAATTTAACAGTAAGGCATATATATATATATATTGCATTGTGTGTTCACTTCTCATAGATTTCTTTCTGTCACCGCATATTTGACCCCCTTTAATCTCGAATACCTCCCTCTTTCCCCCTCCCTTCACCCTCTGGTAACCACTAGTCTATTGTCCATGTCCAAAAGTCTCTGCTTGTCCTGTTTATTTGTTGCTTTTAGGTTCATATCCCACATATAAGTGATATCATGTGGTTTTCAACTTTTTCTGCCTGGCTTATTTCGCTTAGCTTGATTATCTCAAGATCCATTCATGTTGTC
>NW_011888920.1:11044-22352 GCF_000151845.1 Pteropus vampyrus
TAAATGGCAGTATTTCATCTCTTCTTATGGCTGAGTAATGGTCCATTGTATACATGTACCATAGCTTCTTTAGCCAATCATCTGTCATAAGACACTTTGGTTGCTTCCATGTCCTGGCCACTGTGAATAATGCTGCTATGAACATCGGTGTGCAAATATCTTTTTGGACATGAGTTTTCAAATCTTTGTGGATAAATACC
Source organism: Pteropus vampyrus (assembly GCF_000151845.1). Taxonomy (NCBI): domain Eukaryota; kingdom Metazoa; phylum Chordata; class Mammalia; order Chiroptera; family Pteropodidae; genus Pteropus; species Pteropus vampyrus. The sequence continues at coordinate 11,245 of NW_011888920.1, forward strand.
CAGTAAAGGGATTGCTGGATCATATGGTAGATCAATTCTTAGTTTTCCACAGTGGCTGTACCAATTTGCAGTCCTACCAACAGTGTATGAGGGGTCCTTTTAAATTTAAAAAGCTTTGGAGGCATTAGGCTAAATGTAATAAATCAGACAGAGAAAGACAAATACTGTATGATCTCTTATATGTAAAATCTAAAACAAATAAACAACCCCCCACCAAACAAAAAAACAAGCTCACAGATAGAACAGATTGGTAGTTGCCAAAGGTGGGGGGTAGAGAGTGTGAAAAATAGGTGAATTGTTTTTTGTTTGTTTGTTTATTTGTTTGTTTTTAGTTTAAATAAGATAAATAAAGGCATTATTGGAACAATTGATAAAATCTGAATCAGGTATATAGATTAAGTCATAGAATTTTATTAATGTCGATTTCCTAATTTTGATCATTATTCTATGGATAGGTAAAAGAATCTCCTTGTTTTAGGAAATACACGCTGAAGTATTTAGGAGTAAAAAGGGCATAAACAAACACACAAAGAAAACATATGGCAGGATGAGAGAGTGCATGAGAAAGGAGCTGCACTTTTCCCTGCTTTTGAACAGAGCTCTGCAGTTGCACTTGGCATTGGGCAATGCACATCATGTTGCTAGTCCTATTGCTAGATCACTGTTGGGAATGGAGGAAATGGTTGACTTTTGATTTCCACTAAATCTCCTTTTAATAGTCTAGTGTAACCAATATTTAGGGTAGATAGCTCATGGAGGTACATGATAAATGATCACAGATTAAACCAGGTGGTTCCACAAATTGTTGCAGCAGTATCTGGAAGACTGATAGTAAAGCTTGTCCAGTAAGTGCAATGGCCAATGGGACCACTATACTTTTATAGATTTGGCTAAAACCATCTTTTTTTTTTTTTTTTTTTTAATCCCAATTTCAGAGTACAGCCAAGCAGAAATTTTTACTCTCCTGGAATGAAAACCAAGGATATTTGCCTTTACCAGTATATTATCATAATCTAGTGAGGTGAGACTAGGATTTGATAATCATAAAAACAAGTTATTGAAGTACATTAATGATATCACGATACCTATGATATCATGATGATATCATAGACATCTCAGAGGAAAAAGCTCAGAAGGAATTAAGGATCATATATTCACTTGTATGACAAACAGAGGTTGACTGATAAACAGAACAAAAATTCATGGTTCATTCCAATGTATAATTTGTTGGGATTACGTGAGTTTGAACAACTGGAGACAAACCCCAAACTCAAAATTGTATTATCTCTCATAGATCTTGCCAAAAAGCAGGAAGCTCAGAGGCTGGCAGAGTCATTGAGATTTTGGCAATATCATGTTCCTCAGCTAGGATTCCTGAGGCCCTTATTTATAGAGCCAGCAGAAAGAAATTTAAAATTGAGTGTGGTGCTGAGTAGAAACAAACATTAAAATGCTTGCAGAGCACAGTAGCATAGACCTATGTCTGCATAATAGAGCTTGGAATCTATCCAGAATGTTTGTTAATAAGAATGTCTGAAGTACTAGACTCGTAACTCTAAAATCAAGCATAGACTCAGAACTGTTTGTAAACAACCCAACATGTGTTGAGAATAGTTGGAAAGTCCAAACTATTTACTGAACAAACTTTTATACCACAAACTATGAGGATGCAGAATAGGTGATGGCAGCAGTCTCCAGTTTTCCTCACCGAGGAACTGGAGATAAGCCTCCAGTAATGGAGCTGAGAAAAGAGTCTCTGCTCTGTCCTTCTTAGGCCCACTGCCATGTGTTCGCCCTGACTCCCACCCTACACCACCTTGTTCTGCATTAAAAAGTCGTCTTCTTCATTCAAAGCCCTTATTACCACAGCAGGTTTTCTTGCTCTGCTTTCTAAGTGTCAGAACAAGCTTAGCAATGTTTGTGTCTGCTTTTTCTGGTCAAGTTCTCTTGTGGGATCAGCACTTTTCTGAGTCCTAAGTTTTTAGGAGAGGAGTGTTAAAGCTCTCTTGGCAGGATTTCTACTAAAAATTGATTCCCCTTCATGTTGTCCCGTGACCCCTTGAACAACCTTGACGCCTCCAGCCAGCACTGCAGCAATAGCTCTGATGTTACCCTTTGACCACACAGTGAGAGCCCAGGCTCATGTAGGTTCCCATACAGTGTATGTGTATTATTTCATTTGACCATCTCAGAGGTGAACTGACTTCCCCAGGAGTAGCAACTGACAAAACCATCACTTGAATGCAGTTTGTCACCTCCTTCAGGAAGCCACCTTTGATTTCCTTTCCCTAAAACATTCTCTACCTCTCCCAAAGCTGCATTCATTCTCTTCCCTCTTGCTGTAATTATAATTGCCAATCCACTATTGAAATGATCTGTTTTTCTGATTGTTTCCCAACTGAAATCACCATCGATATTGTCCATGCTTAGTAAAGAACTTAACCATGGTAATAATAAGAAGAAGAACATTTATTGCTCCACTACAGCTGGTTGTTCTCCAAATTAAATTTGCTGCAACAGAGTTTGTGAAAAGTAGGGGAGTCTTTCATTTTAAGAAGAGCTGAATAGAAAGTGAGAAAGTGGAAAATTTTTCTCATACTCTTCAGTTTGAAATATATAGAGTTGATTGTTCTACCTTGAGAGAAGAGTGAAAAGAGGGAATATATAAAATCGAGTCATTTTAACCAAGCTGCTAAAATTATGAACATTATGAAGCTTGAGGCATGAGGAAAGACTCCATTCTTGTTCAGATTAGCCTGAGAACTTAAACTTTTTTGAACTTTTCAGTCCTGCATTAATGCCTGGATAACCATCTGGATCTCCAGGTAGCCATCTAATTATCCCCTGGACTCATGAATTCAGGCCACCTGATTACCTCAGAAGGACGCACATGTACATCCTTTACCCAGATCACTAAGACATGACCGGACCTCCCACATCCATCATCTCAACTGTCTGACATCTGACTGATAACCATCCTGGACCAATCTAGGGCTAAAAATGCAGGACTGATAATTCTCAAGAATGTACTTTTTACTACAAGAACTTTTAACTTTCTTTCTCCTTTGGAATACTTCTGGGTTTTCCTTAGCTGTGTTCCCAGTTTGCAAACTCCAAGACCTTTGAATAAATCTCCATTATTTATTTCTAGCAAAGCCTCTAGACTCTTCTTGAGTTCCTTCAACAACCTCTATTTTGTATATTTGATGACTTTCTCTAGTGAAGATCACAGTTTCTCCTGAGCTGCCGTCTCTTGTAACTACAGCTCTAACTACTGCTAAAGCTGTTTAGTGCCAGTTCCCTCTCCTTGCTGCTTCAGGCCTTATGGTGCTAGTTCCTCCATGCTTCTTCATCGTGATTTGTTGGTTTTCTCTAACCCAGCCCAGACTTTTATAGATTGTCTTTTCCTGAAATCCTCCTCACTTACCCATGGGCGTGCCATGTTTCCTGCCAGAACCTTGATTCTTGTAAGGATTCTTATAAAAGAGTTTCGATATAGTTTTATGCCTTTTTTATACCTTTCATGTGAAATCCAGAGAAAGATAATATTGTTAGCTCCTGAACCTTACTCATTCTAAATCAGAGCCCTTATTCCAATCCATCCCTTTCCCCTTATTTTTAGCTTAAAAAGATCTCAGGAAACTGTTCTATTTGGCTCGTCCTTGTCATATAACCCCAACGATTAGCTGTGACCAAGTGCCGGAGTACCATGGTAGGTAGACTGCCCTAGAACGATGTGGCTGCAGTGGGGAGAGGAGAGGTTCCCTAAATGAAGCAGGTACTTTTCCTAGCAGGAGAATGTGTGGACCAGTCAGATTAAGCAATTTCGCTTGCATGCTCTTAGAGCCAACTGTGCACTTCAGTGTATTGGGGAACTCCAGAAAGATATCCCACTTTATTGTCCTCTTTGTTGCTGCCTGATTTTCTGCCATTCCAATAATAACTTTGCCAGCACAAAGTGTAAACTAGAAAGATTTATCAGTTTTTTATTTACACCTGATTATGAATAAGTTAAACTTATTAATGCAACAATGTGGAGGTCCTGAGACCACTTAGTAGGTAAGAGGAGGGATTTGACAAGGGCTGAGCATTCTCAAAAGGGGGTGAGAATACTGATGAAGTCAGTTTTTACTGGGGGTATTTTGCAAGCTTGTTCCCTTAAGAATGACTAGAGTGGAATGTCTCCCCTACCACTGGTTTTCAGAGTGTGTGGAATGAGCGAGACTTCAGAGAGTCTCTGGAAGTAGAGTAATGCCGCCCAGTGAGTCTGTCTTGCCCAAGTCTGCCTGTCTCAGCCCAGGAAGATTGGCCAAGGGGCTCACACGTCTTTCTAATCTCCTGAGTTGATAATAGTTGGCCCACTCAACACCTCACTACCTCAAAGACAACCAGCTAAGCCTGATGGTCAGGAACACTTCAGAAGGTTTCATGGACTTTGTTCATCTGAATGAGTCTGAATCATCAGCAAGAATCTTGACAGATGCTCATAAAACTATGAGATGTGATGGCTCCCTCCTGCAGGGTCTAAGGCATGGTTCAAAATAAAAATAAGTGATATAAATTCAATAGCCTGGGTTCCCCCTCAATCCATGTGACATACATTCCTTTGAACTTCTTATATATCTTTTTATCTTCCCACATAATTGCTTTGTAAATTTGCCTGTTTCATTTTAAACTGGAGGTATACTCTTTGAAAATGTGGCTGTTATAATAAAGCATAATATTGTTATAATAAAGCATGGCAGTTGGTACAATCACTTTGGAAAAGTGTCCGGTAGTATCTATTAAAGCTGAACATGTGCATACCCTAAGATCCAGCATTTCCTTTACAGAAATGACTAAAGTTGTTCAAAAACCATTCAAAAACCAATGTCCATGGGAGCTCTATACACAATGGACTCCAATTGGAAACAACCTAAATGCCTTTCAAGAGTGGATTGAATAAATAAAATTTCGTATATTCAACCCATGGAAAACTATACAAAGTGAGAATAAACAAAAAATTATATACAAATGTAGATTAAACTCACAACCTTGAGTGTCCCCTCAGCCTGGAGGATTTTACTTTGCTTTCTAGCTTGATGGCAACATATGTAGGAAGTCAAGATCCCAGGGGACATCTGTGGTATGATAAGGGAGGCCAGTCCCTCACCTGCAAGAGAGTACCGTTTGGTCTCTTTGGCAGGTGAGGAAAAATAGGGACTTATCCTCCCTAGGGTAAAATGGGGATGACATAGATGAGAATTAAGCCCAGCATGAACTGATGATTTGCCAAGCTCCTAAGCTCCAATATTCTAGAATTCTATTTTCCAATTTTATCCAGAACCAGTCCTACAGAACAACTGCTGACTAAGTTGTTTCTTTCTTAAATGTGTAAGAAACATTTACAATATCTGAGAGGTAAAAATAAAGATCTTGTTGGTTAATAGAAGAGGAGAAGGTATATGACAGCCTTGTGTCCCATCCATGGAGTATGTGTTCTTACTACACTTACTAACAGAACATCTGTTAAATGCTCAGTCTACAGCATGGTCATTGTATTAAAATAAATTATTCTAAAAAGTAAGAAACAGGCCCCAAATGAAAATCTTTATTAAACAGTAAATGAGACACCCTTGGAGACAGTCTCCAAGTTTCCTATTTCTACTCAATGTAATCCAACAACATTTGAAGCAGTCCAGATAAATGCTGCATGACATGTAAAGATGTCTGCAAGGGTCATCTTCTTTGGCCACTGGACATGAGGAAAAAATCATTTTGTAATATTATTATATAAAATTAATATATAAAATAATAATAATTTTGTAATAATCATGTAATTATTAGATTCATTTAAAAGGGATCTTTCTTCTCCATATCTCACCTACCATAGCCAGTAGTTACTCTTCAATATACGTGTCACCATCCTGACATTAGGGTCAAACTCAAACTTTGATGATCCACTGAAGAAATAGAAAAATCCTGTAAATATAGATGAGGAAGACAATGAAGCATTCTTCAAGAAAATCAATTTTGCAACATGCATAACTCAGAATAAGAGTAAATTAATAATGAATAGCAATTATTAAGTGGTGACTTTGTGCCAAGCACTGTGCTAAGTTCTTTACATGTTTTATTTCATCTATGCTTACAAAAAAGCATATGGTGTTACTAATGAGGGAAAACCTGAAAATTAGGGTGATATTGCAATTTTTCCAAGGTACTATGTCTAACAAAAGATGGAGGATACACTCCATCTCATTTGTCTGACTCCAAAGCCAGTGCTCTAAAACATTAAATTGTTTTAGATTTATAAAATCTAATTGATAAAATTCTATGATGTTTTAAAACCTTAATGTATTCTTAACTTTCTTCTCAATTCATTCTTCTCCCAGTAGATCCTAAATACCAGCTTGGGAGGAAACTGGATCCAAGAGAATTAGGCCGATGATAAAATGCACTAAAGGCCACTTCCTGCTTTGCATATATTAAGGTCAAATTATTTTAATCATAAGATCATCGTCTCATGAGCATTTATGATTCCCAAGCCCTGGCAGTCCTCTCCAACATTCATTCAGAACAAGAACACGTTTTACTTTCCTATCTGCTCACTACCAGGAATCAAATTCTATTTTGAGCATATAGGAGGACTGCTGTTTATTTACAAATGAATTATGTAATACAGACAATTGCAGATTGCAACAGAAGACCAGACAAAGTCTCTTTGAATGGGAAAGGAGAGAATGGACAACAGGATAGAGGAAATATAGAGACAGAGGAAAATGACAACCAGCCATTAAACCAGTAAACCTGGCTCATACTTGGTTGTATTTTATGCTAATGTAGTGACCTGAAAGTTAATGGCTATGGTGTGAGGAAGTATCCTTTGATTTCATGTGTAGGTGTGAAACAGAGACTTGGAAATAATTTAAGAAAAACAATATTTAAACCAAATTTGCATAAATTAGAAAGTTAAAAATTTCAGGAATTTGGAGTTAAAAGGATATAAGATTGAAAGCCTTGAACATTGTATTGATTTTCCACACCATTTTGATGTAAAATCCCCCAAAATGTCCCCATTGCAATGAAATGAGTGTCGTTTACCAAATGCCTGTAATACAGCATTAGCCTTCGGTTCAACTCCTGGAAAGTCATCAGTTATCAGTCTGGGGAAGCCTTGCTCCATGGATTGGCTATTTTCATCAAATCTGTACCAAGTGAAAGAAATACAACTCAATGTTGTGCAGAGGCCCCATTACATGCAATGGTACATGTCATGTTTATGTTGTGGAATCCTGGACAATTCTCAAGTGATAGGGAAAGTGTTAAACAGTTTTTTTGACTAAGAAATATGTGACTTTCCTGGACTTTAAGCTCAGCATATGAAATTATTTTCTCTAGAAAAAAGGACATCACACTGTTTTACAGAGGTCCAATGTAGATGTCTGAAGTCAATTTTCTAAATCTAGACACATAGAGCCCAAATGCCTTTCTGCCACAAATGCATGAAGACTGCATACACATGAGATGCAAAGTGATTTAAATCATTTGGCTAAAAATATACTTTTGGTTCTCTATCACACTTGCCTTGCAGCCCTTGTCTTTATAGCCTGACACAGCTAGGCTTCATATGGTGGCCATTGTATGGACATCTCACTCGGTCTCTCCTAATGCCTTTTGGTGTCTGGATGTATGACCCAGCAATCAGCCATTCTGAGAGTGGTTTATTATATATGGGAAGTTGAATAACTATAAGTTGTCTCCGTCATAATCAGAAAGTTTAAAGTTAAAGGAAGTTAGAGGATGAGAGTGGAGGATTTGCTTAAAGAAAAAAATAATTTTCCTAATTTAAGCTCCATACAAAGTCATTCCAATCGCATAGTACCTCCAGTATTTGTCTTCTACAAAGAAGTATGTTTTCTTTTCCTCATCAGAAACAGCTGCATCAATTTTCCTTATGATTGAAGGAAAACCCAGGGTGTGGATATCTCTTGGATAACCTGCTTGCACCTCAGTTCCTCTGATGGCCCAGAACTTATTTCCTATTGAAAAAAAAACCCAAAAAATTTTCAGTGAAGCCTGTTGGTTTTAGAAATAATTTTAGTGCATCGTTGTGAAAAAAGAGGAAGTCTTGGTTTTAATTCTGACTACTAACTCAATGCCCAATTCATAGCTGGTATTTAATAAACATTCCCTGAATGAGTGAACAAATAAATGAGTGAATGAATAAATAATTGAACAAATAAATGAGTAGATAACTCTGGTCCACTGCCCTTTCTGAGTCTTATATTTATTATCTATAAATTACAATGACTAGTACTAGTTATTTCTTATAATTTCTGGTGACTCCTTAACCTAAAATTTTAACTTAGAACTCTTAAGCTTCACAACAATAAGTCAATTACTTATTGAATACTTCCTTTGGGCATCTCATGGTCACCTTGTCCAATCTGTGCTGCTTCTAAATACCTTAAGAATCCACACAAATTTGAGTGAATTAGCACAATGCAATCCTATCAGTCTCTCTGCTTTTACTTTGTTACATCACCCCTCCTGTGCCAATCCTGAGTCCCTTCCTCACATCACTGCCAGGTTAACTAATTTAAAATGCTAATTAATCTATTGGGTATCTCTCTTGCTTCACCTGAACTGAATGACTTGTACCTGAGAAGTTTTATATACACTTTTACTTTTGTATAAATAGTTCCTTCTTCTTAAAGATCTTTCCATTCTTTACATACCCAGCTCCTTTCCACACAGCAAATTCTTCTCCTTTAACACTCATCCTAAACATCACTTCCTTTCAGAGATCTTTGCAGAACCCTGGGTCTGGGTCAAGTGCGCTTCCCTGGGATTCCCACAGCACCCTGGCTTCCCTTAATCCCAGCACTTATCATACAGTATTTTGATGACTCATTTCTGCTACTATCTCTCAAATATGAGCATTTTTTTAGTTTCGACTTCCACTAACAAGCACAGTGCCTGGCACATTGCAAGCGATAAATAAATGTTAAATAAATTAACAAATAGTAACAATATTTTAGAGGTGTATAACCTTTTACAATTTCCAATGTAATTGTACATTATTCCATTTAATCTTCATAAAAATGAAATTACTGAAAATACATTTTTTAAAATTCTCTTACAGTTTGACATCTAAAAATACTCCCAAATAACTTATGAGTCAAGGCAAAAAAATTTTTAAATGAAGAAAATGAAAATACTACATATCAAAACTTGTGGGATGAAGCAAAAGCTGGGAAGAAAGGGATATTTACAGGCATAAATGCTTATATTAAAAAAAAAGAAAGGCTACGAATTAAAAAGGTAAGTATCAAACTTCAGTTATTAAAAACAGTAACAGAATAAATTCAAAGAAAACAAAAATGAAGGAAATAAGGATATGGACAGAAAATAATTAAATAGCAAATCAAAATACAATAGGATGATTAACAAAGCCAAAAGTTAGTTTGAGACCGTTAAAATTGTCAAATATCCTATTATCCTATGAGATTGATAAAGAGAGAAAAGCATGAAGATTCAATATTAGGAATGAAAAAGGGAACAAAACTTCAACAATAATTGAAATGACAACAAACTAATACTCTGAAAATATACTAGATGATTTGAAAAAGGATGAAATCAACAAATTCTTAGAAAAATATGTAACAAAACTCAAGAAGTAATAGAAGCTCAAATAGCATATTACCAATAGAATAAATGAAAACAATAGTTTAAAACTCTAGCAAAGGAGCCAACAAGCCTGGATAGTTCCATTAGTTACTTTCTATCTCTGCACTGATAGTGCATTATCTTATCTATTAAGGCCTTATAACGCAGGACATTTCCACTCATCTTATTTTTCAGCGGGAATATCTTGGCTATTCATGGCCTTTGAGTGTCCATATGGAACTAAAATGTCAAGATCCACGAAAAATATTTTGGCACTTGAACTAAAAATTCCTCGTGTCTATAGATAAATTGGCATTCTTACTATATTGATTTTTTTCTATGTGAGTATGAGATATCATCTATTTGAATATTTGAATTGAATATTTTAAAATAAAGCTTTTAATGTTCTTTGTACATGTCTTATTTAAGCATTAGCACTAGTCTTGCAATAATAAACCATCCAAAATTTATTATAATGGAGAAAATTCAAACTATCCAAAATTTAATAAAATGGAGAAAATTCATGTCTTGATGAAATTATTGTAATAAGATTTTTTTCAAGTCAACAATTTTTATATTGTGCTTAACCTTTAAAAATAAAAATGGTATCCTTGCTAGGAACTTCATATGCAGCATCCAAGTGTGATGGAAGAGAGGGCCAAAATGTAGAAATCAAATGAAGTTCAGGTTCGGGTCTCCAGAGGGATCTGCGCCAAAAATATCTGTAATGAAAAATTAATTACAGTTGTTATTCTCCTTTACATATTTTTTAAAGGAACATATTCTTTTCTTTCTTTCAGCCTATGGTAATTCACAAGTCCATATTACAACATTCTCCTTATCTCAGAGTAATAAAATATGTGGAAAGAGATGTGTTGATGAAGTACTAATTATTTAGCATAGTATGCATTCCAAAAGTCTGTAAAACAATGTGTATATTATGTGTCCATTTTGAAAAAGTAGCATTTATTCATATATTTAACATATTCATTGCATGTGCCAGACCTATTCTAGTATCAAGTTATAAAAGTTAAAAGTTAAAAAAACAGATGAAAACCACTGCCTTCATCAGCCTTACTTTCTAATGACCAAGAATCATCCTTGTAAGTCTGTATAAATGATCTGGATAATTTTTAAAAAATGGTAAAATGCAACAAAAACCAGATCTGAATGATTTTAAAATGTAGTGTAAATATTTTATTTAAAATCTGTGTCAGATTTCCTTTCTAAGCATTATATATCAAAAAGAATAGATAGAAAAATATAATTTTCTGGTCTGACCTGTCTTTAAAGAACAGAATTTCTCCCCTCAGAGTGCTGACTGCATCAAAGGACAAAGTAGGATCACACATGGCTGGTGTCTCAGGAGGCACAGATTCTGTGGGCACCACAGGGTCATCAGGGGAAGCAGGGGGAGGTCCTAAAGGGAACAGATATGAGGATGCAAACATTAGGAG
>NW_011888920.1:24722-35147 GCF_000151845.1 Pteropus vampyrus
TTTGCAAGGTTGTAGTAGTTTTCCAGGTAGTGCTAATGGGATCATAAATACAGTTTTAAGGACTTCTTAAAATTTTTTTAGCCATTTATCCATTATTTCATGATCTATTTTAGTTAATACCTAGTTTATTGAAATAGAAGTATTATCACGCTTAATCTGATATTTTATTAAGACTCATTTTTTTATCTTCATACTAAAATGTAAATTTATTGCAATTTAATTTGTCAACCAAGTAAACAATTTAGATTTAAAAATTCAGGTTCAGCATATTTAAAGAAAAGGAAATCCTCCTTGCCATAATTGTGTGGAGAGTTTAGGTGAATATATATTTTTTTCCACTTTGCTAATATAGACTAGTTTCAAGACAATAAAGTGGAATAAATGTTTTTAAAACATGACAAATAACATATGAACATTATTATCTGATATTATTTGGAGATCAAAATCAGTAATTCTTTCTCCTTAATTATTTTAACTAAAGAAATTCTAAAGCAAGAGTTGTTTTATGCATTTTCCTTCCATTGGTTCTTTTTGGTTAGCCCCTAAAGCGCAGCTGCTATTTTATTGTCTAGCTTTGAGTTATTCTATCCCCTTTCTGTGCCTTTCTTTCCTTCTCTGTGAAAATGAAGGGACTTTCCACCTCCAGCACTTTAATATTGTCTAATTCTAAATTATAGCGACACAGTAACCTTCAATCAAATCATTCTGCTCTGTGTTGCAAAACTAACAGGCACATTTGTTTTCTTGCTTGGGCTGGCCAATGGCTGGAATGGTAGCCACTATTAAGTAAGTACCTGAAGGAGATCCAGGTTTGGGTCCTCTTCCTTCTTCGCTCCTCCATTCAGGGGATAAGTGGAGCAGACTGGCAGACATAACAGCAGAAGGATGGTGAAATGCTTCATTCTCACTGTTTTTACCTGAGGAAAACACCTTTGCCTGTTGGTTTCTGTTACCCTCCAGCAGCTACTGTTTTATAGGGTCACACGATTCATGCATGTTTTCTTATTCTAAATGATACCAGGAATGTTTACAAAAATTCAGTGTAAAGATGATATAGCCTATACCAGTAATTTTCCCCAACCTTCTAAACTTGAATTATGAAAGAAAGATTAATCTCCAGGAAGTGGTATTCTGTGTTGGTAAAGAGGAAAAAGAAATGTCCAGATAATTGATGTTTGTGTGTTTCCTGAGAGCTAGCTGACAAGCCTGGTGAAATGTCACATGTTTTGACATTTAAAAAACAGTGCAATTTTCTTTTAAAAAGACTATATTTTAATCTCAAATATTAGTGTGTTAGGAATAAGTAAATGAATGGAAAGAAATTTTAAATACAATTATGGTCTAAATGTGGGAATTGCTGTCTAGGAAGATATTAGAAGAGATATTTTATTTCTCGTGTTCTTGTTTAAAACAGCTATTAGTAACTATCAGATGTATTTACTGTCCCTGGAGGAGCAATGTGAAAAGGAAGCCAGTGATGGAAAGGAGGTTCTGTAGAGAAAAGAAGGAGTATACTGGCTCTTCTCTGGTATTCAGTCATTCTGAATGGATATTATGGGTTTCAGAATTGATATTTTTATAGCAACTACTTCACGAAAACTTGTTAAATGAAAATAAATCAAATTGCATATTTGAATGAAATATTCCTCTTACCTTCTTCATTTTTCCTTTAAAAAATCTTTTCATCCTCTTTTCTTCCTCCCTAACTACAAAGAAAGAGATGGATTGAGATTTGTAATGGGGAATGATTTCAAATCCTCCGTACCTAACCATTCATCTCTCTGTCTTCCTCTCTCTCTCTCTCTCTCATCTCTTTTTTCTCAGCCAACTATAGTGCTTTTTACTTAGTAAGTCTACAATAACAATTTTATCAAATTAACCTATTACTATAGAACACCCTAAAATTCTTGTAGTATAGAATTATATTTTTCTCTCACTAAAGATAAATTAACTCTACTATACCTGAATTATGTAATTTCAAGGTGATGGAACACTAAATTAATGAGTGTGCAGGAATGGTCCTCTGGGTACCACCCACCACCTCTACTTTACTTGAGATAGACTAGACAGGATGAGATTTTGGGAACTGGAGGCTCCTAGATATCCAAGCTATGCACTGAGCCAGCTAAGTCAACCTGTGGCTTAATTCAGCCAATGAGTTTGGTCTACGATGTGATGGGGTGAAATGAACTTCGGCTTGAAAATCAGAGGGAGGGGATGGGTGGTGGCGCTTTACAACCAGACCCAGAGAAAGTCATCTGGACTTTGAGCAAGTATATAATTTCTGTGAGCCATTGTTTTTCTATCTATAAAAATGGGGTGAGTGTAACCTCATTCACAGGGTTATCATGTATGCTTTATGCTGGGAACAAGTCCTCTCTCATTCACTCCAATATCTTTACTAGGCAAAGCTTATTAGCTGGAAAAATTTGTGGCAATGCTCTCTTTAGGCACTTATTTGGCAAGCTCTGAGATTTCTCATCTTTGTCTGAGTCATAATTTTATTGGTGTTGACATATCCTGTTGATGGATCTTATGTGGTAATAATACAATAAAAGTTAATGTTATAGTAAGAGATGTGATTATAATTGGCTAATCACCATGCACGTGTCTCATGGGAATGATGTTGATGTGTAAGCTTAGCCTACATTAAACCATCACATCTGGAAAATATTAATGATTTGGGGCAGATAAAGCCCTACAGTTAGTTGTCTTATACAGTTAAGTAATTCATTACTTATGAAACTTACTGGAGTATGTATGTGGTCAGATGAGTAAAGAATGATGAAATCTAGGTATACAGCTGCTACTGTATGCCAGGCTCTAATTGTGTGTTACTTATAATCTTTAGAACAACTCAACAAGGTAGAGATTAGAATCAGAAAAATTAGGTAATAAACTTAAGGTCAGCCAGCTAATAAGTGGTAAGAGATTACTCAAAATCCTAATCATTAAAATTTATATTCATCAAAAACCTCTTGTCTTCAACCTTGACTCTCATTTTTTTCTCTCTTATGTTTTGCCACTCAACTTGTTTATTTTGCCCATTTTTTGAAATTTACCCCTGAACTTGCCTTCAATTTACCTCCTTAGCCTACATTCTTTTCTCTCAACTTGATCAGCCTTTTCTTTTCATCTGTGTCTACCTACTTTGTCACCTGCAGCTTTTGGCTTGGGCTGCACAGATGTTATCCAGATAGAACATATGTCTACACTCATTACATCCTGTAATTAAGACTGAGAAATGTATAACAGTTTCTCATTTATAGGTGGTCCAATTCTTGGGAAAACTGGTTAGCTATTAATTTTCAATTTCCAACAACTCCTGATTCTAAGATTACAGATATGCACACACGATCTTGGATCAGCTGTGGCATGATACTAACTATAATATTTTGTAACTTCTTTTTTTTTGGAGAATTTGGGCCTTAGAAGGATGTGAGGAGGAAAAGGCAATTGTCATTTATTCAATATTTTGTATGTGGCAGGCTCTATGCAAGTAGATTTAGCCTTGTCTCTCTTATGACAATCCTAGGAGTTAGTATTATTTTCCTTTTATCAGAGATAGGGAACTGAAATTCAGAAAGGCCAAATCACTTGCTTATTATCACAGAGAGAAGAATGGCAAAGCAGATTTTCTGGCTTGTACTACAATTCACTGGCTAGAATGCTGCCTTTTCAAGACACATGGGACAGATCTAGAAAAAAGCTATTGCTTTCTCTTTTAGTAGTGTTAGGGACTAAATTCTCCAAAAGACCTCTAACTAGAAAAGCTAGAGTTTGGGTTAAAAACAAACAAAAAAATGCAAATAAGCAAATATGCTACTCTTCAGTGCATCTGGGCTCGTAGATAGGAAGAGAAATCTTCAAACACTCCTCTCAAATCACTCCACAACAATTTTCTGAGGCTGCATTGGTTTGTTCCAGTAAAGAACTCATGTCTGACACAGTAGCTGCAAAGGGAGCTACCTGCTAGGTAAGTTTACAGAAGCCCACTGTCATCCATCATGATGCATTTGGTTTCTGCAAGGGCTAGAATGATAAATTGAATTAGGTTATAATAGGGACCATCTTTCCTGTTGTTTTTAAATTTTTGATGCAGTTTGTGAAATGCTTCTGGGATGTGATATTGTTTTTTGTTGTTTCTGACTTCCTATCTTGGCCAGAGAGTTTAAGAAGGAGCCATTTCAGGGACTTCCAGTTGGACTTTCCTACCATAAAGTTCTTACTCTACAAGTCAGGGAACCAAGAGGAGAGGTTGATCAAGAACATAGCCACAGAATGGGACCATGGACCCATTGGACCCACTGTGAGGTGATCTTGAGTCAGAAATGTATTTATCACTTAACTTCATAAGCTGCCTTTCTAAACTAGAAGAACAAGATGCCATTTCAAGACCTCTTCTGGTGTCAGTTCAGATCTAGTATCAATCTGTCCTTGAAAAACCTGTATACTCTTCTTTTCCCAGAACATAGCTAAATCTCTGTTATGGGGCTGAATTGTGTCTCCTCCAAAATTTGTATGTTGAAGTCCTAACCCTAGTATCTCGAAATAGGACTATTTTTGGAAGTAGGGCCTTTAAAGAGGCAATTAAGTTAAAATGAAGTTATTAGAGTGGCCATAATGCAAAATAACTGGTGGCCTTATAAGAAGAGGGGATTAGGACAGCAACATATATAGAGAGAAGGCCAAGCGAAGACACAGGGAGAAGATAGCCCTCTACAGGCCAAGGAGAGCTTAAGATAAAACCAATCTTGTTAACACCTTGATATTGGACTTTCAGCCTCCAAAACTATGAGAAAATAAATTTCTGCTGTTTAAGCCACCGAGGCTGTGATGTTTGCTATAGCAGCCCTGGAAAACTAATACAGTCCCTTGAAGAAGGATCTTGTGTGTGTGTGTTTGTGTGTGTGTGTGTGTGTGTGTGTGCGCGCGCGCGCGTGCGCGTGCATGCGTGTGTGTGTGTGTGTGTATTATTTATCTTCTCTCTATCTATCATCTATCTATCTATCATCTATTTATTTATCTATATCTATCCTTCTTCAAAGAGACCCAGCCTCCTCTTCAAGAAATGGTCTTTGAGTCTGTGAATCATTTTAGATCTGACAATGAAGTGAGAAATAAAGATTTTTCTATTTCAGTAGCTGTTATCAGCTTCCTGCTTGTCAGTTCTCCATTTCTTAAAATATAAGTTTAGTTGTACCTTAATTGACCATTCATCTACTCATCACTAGAAACACATGACCTATGAATAGTACAGATCAAGGCCATCTGCTAGCCATTCAAGCCTCTCTATCCATTAGAGTTGCTTTCATTCCCTTTTCCTCTGATGGTTAAGGGCTGCCACCTGCCCTTCACCATTCTGAAATTCCATCATACCTAATGACACTAGAGAGCCCAATTTCAAGCAACACCTCTTTCTGTCACCCCCACAGAGAACAACCACCATTATGTATCTCTGAGATATCAGTGTGTCCCCTCACTAGTGTTTTCCTTATAGGCTCAGTGAAGGAAGTGCTTTCTGGGCCTCCTCAGGGAGAAAGTCCAGTGATGGGTTCTCTAATCTCAAGTAATAAATCCATTCTATGGTTTCCATCTTCCTATGCCCTCTAACTCCTTCCTTACTATCATGCCACAGAAGTTTGGCGTCTCAATCCCGTACCATAAGACATCATTGTGCCTAAGATCTGAGAATCCATGTCAGCAGAATATCAGACAAACTCTTGGTTTGCTTGCCAGAATATTGACGCTCATGAATGAGTGCAACAGGTTAATAAATTCTTCCCTGTCCAGCCTTAAATTCCCCCTGCCTAGTGCAATGACTTTAAGATACACTCCTACACATGCTCCCCTGATTTCTGATGATGCTTAAGGGTCAGATCCTCTAATTCCTTTGGTTTGTGATTTCCTGTTAAGCTAGCATTTGAACTGTGCTGAGACTTGATCTTAGTTATTTGCCTGAGAACAATGAGGAGTGAGGGAAACAATTTGGGAAGAGGACAAGCATTACCTTGTGAGGTATTGACCCAGAAAAGGTCTTTGTTGATTCTCTGTGAGAGGAGAGGTTGCATTCCTCTGGCAAAAAGGAGATACTACTTCTACCTATAGAGAGCTTTCAGGGAAATGTAGGTGTTCAAGATTTTCAGGTTTATCCACACATTATTTCAGCTAGAATGTGTTCAACTTTGCAATTAGATCTGTGACTGATTTTCAGCACATTCTACATTAGATACAGTATTTCCTTAAATGTTACTAGTAATGTCTGTTGGCTTTCACAGTGTTGTGTCTTGAGTTGATATTTGGCTCCCCTGAGTCTATTACTTTCTTCTATCAAATTCATAGTGTAGTTAACCAGCCATCTCCTTACTTGTAATTACCTTTCCTCTCATACTATTGAAATGTCACAGCCACCCATTACCCAATACCTCACTATTCACCTTTATCTCTTCATGATCAACCACAGGTAAGATTCTTAGTAACTGTGATGTCACTACAGACCAAAGGTTATCCCACTTCCGGCACAAATAAACTTAATCTGGTATTCCTAGAAAACAAAGCCAAGACAAAAGTTTAAGCGTAAGTACATATTGAGGCATGTGATCCAGAGGGCTGGATTGAGGACCATGAAGAGCAAAGCAGAAAGTGTAGGAGAGACAATATAAACATGAATGTCAACTGGATAGAGATATGAGAAATATGCTCAGTATGGGACTGAGGACCCACTTGAAATGCATCTTAGGGACTCCTTCTGAAGAAAGAAAGGGAGATGCATTTGTTCACTCATTTCTCTCACATTGGTAATATATTTGCTCCACAAATGATTATTCTTGTCAGTTCTGGATTGTATGTGCATTTGTTCTGAGTGAGTCCCACAGCAGAGCTTGATGCTGCATCAACAGAAAAGGCAGAAAATCCTAGAGCAGGAAGCAAGGAACTCACCACACAGCCCCAATGAGAACAGCTGTCAGTTTAGAGGCTGGTTTAGAATCTGCACAGAACTAGTCACCACTGTTCTGGCTGGACTAAAAGATAGATGAGACTGAGGAAGCCTCTGAAGAAATATCATAATCTCTATAACTCAGTAATTGCACTTTTAGGTTAGTAATCAACAGAAATGCCTATATATGTGCAGCATTATTTATAAAAGCCTTAAAATGGTAACAACCCAAAGCCCATCACAAGTGAATGAAGTGCAGAAGCATAATGTCAAATATAATAAAGCAGACCCAAGAGAATATATACTTGATTCAATTTAGTTCAAAAGTAGGCAAATTTAATCTAAGATGTTAGAACTTAGTGGTTACCCTTGGGAAATACATCTTGTGGACGCCGGGAGTCATCTTGCCTGGGAGCTATGTCCCTTTCCTCAAAACCAGACCTCAACTGATGACTAATTGACACAGGGGTACAAAAGGCTAGGCACCTCCCCTCAAAGCAAACAAACTGTGATTCAATTTTTGCTCCAGAGCTCCCTGTTTATGACATCAGAGCAATCTCTGTCTTAGACCAATTTCTTTAGCATTCTTTAGCTTTTTCCTGCTCTAAAATGGTTCCTCTACTCCTCTTCCCCTGGAAGCACTCCTCCTCCAATGACCACATGGAAGAATTTCTGTTTCAGGCTCTGATTCTAGTGAACTAAGCTAAGACAAAAGTGAGCATTGATGACAGGGACTGAATGGAGCCTGCTTTGGTACTGGTGACGATCTATTTCTCGAGCTGGGTGAGAGTTACCTGGGGTTGTTAACTTTATAATAACTCATTGATATGAACATTTACGATATGTGTATTTTTCTGCATTTATGTTATACTTCATTATAAAAATACTTATGAGAGAGAGAGAGAGAGAGAGAGAAAGAGAGAGAGAGAGAGAGTTGGCCAAAGGAGAGGTAACCCTGCTCTCCAAACTCTTGATTTGAAAACTGCCTGCCTCAGAATCATGAGTACTTCAAAACAGTCTTGACTCTCGACTTAGAAAGTCTGCAAACACCATGAGCACTCTCTGAACTGCTCATAACATTCATGGGGCTTGGAAGCTACCTGCAAGTCTTCTACCTATATTAATATCCTCCCAAATTAGGCACGATAGACTGGATAGTGCTTATCTAGAAAACGTAGATTATGCAACAAAATCTAAAATCTTTGTGGAAAAAAATAAATAATAAATAAAATCTTCGTGGTTTAGCACAATAAAAGTTTATTGTTAAACAAAAATCTATTGAAGTTTTGGGTAATTGGAGTGGTGGCCCAGCGATTCAGACTTATTTGATATTGTGGACACTCTCTCAAGATGTGCTTCTACAATCAGCACTGCAGAGCGGTGCTAGAGAAATTGTACCAGCAATCAAATGTTTTCATCTGTAAATGATATTGGTCACTACTGAGTACAATCCACTGGCCAGGACTAGTCAGATGCCCCTGACCATCACACTCCTCCTACTCTCTGCCAGATGCCCGCAACTTAAGGGAGTTGGACTATGAGAGAATATAACCCTCTCATGTGCCCAGAAAAAGAGAAAAAAATGTGCCCTCAGAAAACTCTACCATGCTGTCACTGCTTTTACCTAAAATCAATTTTAGAATTCTTATATTGGATGTGGGAAATAGACTTTTTTCCACTTCTATATGATGTAAATTCCACAAGAATAGAGAATATTTGAACTTTTTGTGTTTCTTAATTTCTCACATGAATATTTTGTGTAATTGCTCACTTTCCATTTCAAATTTGAAAATTAATCCCTGTAAGTGTGGCTTTATAATCAGGAAATAACAATATCAAAACAAATATATTAGAAAATTTATAAAATAGTTGGGAAACAAATGGCTTTATTCCAAACATAAACACTTTATTTTCTGTAACAAAAGTTGTTCGTTGCATTTTGGGATGATGCTAACTTGTGTCTGTTCATATGTTCTTGAATGGATTTTCTTCTGGTGAAGGCTTGTCTTTTTCTCTCTTGAGAGGACATGTCCATCACAGGGGCTGCTCTCCAGGATCAATGTCAGAGTCTTATACTTTGGAAAAGAGCTTCTCTCTTTGAAAAACTGGCCCATATGAATCAATAAGCCGTGAACTTGACCTTCCTTAGCCCTCATTTGTGAAACTAAGTTATAATAGTACATAAAACGTTACATTCTAAATTATAAAAAATATGCAGAATAGGGGTAAGTAAGATAATACTTAATAGTTCTGTATTTTATTTAAAAATAAGGCTCTTTAAGAAAATGCCTTCTTTG
This sequence comes from Pteropus vampyrus, assembly GCF_000151845.1. NCBI lineage: Eukaryota > Metazoa > Chordata > Mammalia > Chiroptera > Pteropodidae > Pteropus > Pteropus vampyrus. The sequence goes on from NW_011888920.1 coordinate 33,957, forward strand.
GGCTGTTGAAATATATTTTTCTGTTTAACTTTTGAACAGAAACAGTTGATCACTTTTGTCTGCAGTTGAACCAGCTATTAGCTTTCTGGAGAGTCAGAATTCTCTTCGTTTTAGGATCAAATTTGTATTGTCTTGTTCCATGGAAGAAATGGAAAAATCCTAGAAATAAAACAAAAGAGACTTACTACATTATACAAATATTTCTAGGTTTAACTTCAATTCTTGAAAAACCCAACTAATTTGTGAGAATAAATATTTCTGGCATTTCTTGTTGCAAATAACAATACTGATGCTATTCTATGACAAAGAAATAGAAGAAATACATATATATTCACTTACCATCTTTCTGGAAAACAGCATCGACTTTGTTGCCAATTCCAGGAAAGTCAGCTGCTATCATTTTGGGATAACCTGCATCCATGGATCGTTTATATTCATCATATCTGGTCAAAAAATAATAAAAAATGTCAGAATCATTTGTTAAACATGTAGCTTTCTCAAAATCATTATAGGGAATTCACAACGGAAACATAGTAAGAACTTTTAATTTCATAGATCACTCGTAAAATGAAGGGTGGGATGAGGTGAGGTAGGATGTTGGGTGAATTAGATTTATAAGGTCCCTCTGAACTCCAGCATCTAATTATAATTCTCTAGTTGGTGCCATATGATGTCCTATTAAGGTAAAACATGACTAAACATAAGTTCCTGTTGGCTGAAGTAGCTCTACGAAGATGAATGCCCTCTTCTTCTTTTTCAAATTCAGCCCGAAATGCTCCCTGGATTCCTGAGACATTGCATGATGATTATTGATCAAGAGAAGCGGATGCTGAACTGGCTACAGCCATTCATAGAAAAGGTGTTAGGTAGCTAGTCAGACATGAGCAAAAGGGGTACAAAGGAATAGGGGCTCAGCCTAGAGACTACTCAAAGAACACCCTATTAGTAGTTAGAGAATCCTTTCTGCATCCCCAGAGACAAAGGACAGGATGGCCATAATCTTAGCTGGTTTAATCCGGCCACAGACACCTGCGCAGAATGTTCTATCCTAATTTGCCCACAATCTAATGCTCATTATATTGTCATTATAATACTATGTTAATGCCTGGAAGTTCATGAATCTAATTATAACAAACTGAATTCTGGGTAAGCACATGTGCACTAGGCAAAGTGTTATATAGTAGCCAAGTG
>NW_011888920.1:36418-58102 GCF_000151845.1 Pteropus vampyrus
CCATGTGTCTCCTTGGAGCATGCCTTGTCTTTCTGAATTCTGGGTAAGCACATGTGCACTAGGCAAAGTGTTATATAGTAGCCAAGTGTCAATCAAAATGACCTCACTTGCCAATCACCTAAGAATGTCTTTGGGACCACCCATCATGGCCAAAATATAAGGCAGAGATTCCCACTTCGGGATTGTTACAGCTCTCTTTGCTAAAACCATGTGTCTCCTTGGAGCATGCCTTGTCTTTCTAAAATATACTTTTAATAAATCTTTTCTAAATCTCACTGACCTGTGATTCTTCACTACATCAATGAGGAAGAACCGAGATAAAATGCTAATTACACTTCTGTGCTGTTAGGCCCCATCCCCACTGTTCAAATCGCCCACAATGATAACGAAGGCAAAGAAACATGAGACTCATTTTTAAATGGTTCAATCTAGAACTTTCTTTCTATGTAGAGAGAACTGGTGCCCTAACATTTTCTGCACTCAATCTTTACCTCCAGTACTTGTTAGCAACAAAGAAGTACGTTTTCCCAGTATGTTCTTCAAAAACAGCAGCATCAATATTCTTCACAGTTGCAGGGAAGCCAAAGGATCTGTAAATGTCCTTGGGGTATCCAGGTAGCACTTCCTGTCCCTGAACAGCCCAGTACTTATGACCTGCCAATCAAGAAACAGTGATGAAAATATTTGTTCAGGGCATTAGTAGACAGTGAGTAGATTTCCAGCTAAGTTCTTAGTCTCACATGCTGCAACAGTGTCCTGGCTGCATATTAGAATGATTTAGGGAGTTTTTTTTTTTTTTAAATGCTGATGCTGGAATCCTACCCCAGACCAATTAAATCAGTATATATTTTAAAAGTTTCCTGGTGATTCTAATCTGCAGCAGCTTTGAGGATGAATGGTTTATGGGGTTGGGGGCTTCTTTCCAAAGCCAAATGTTCAAGTGACTAAAGAACTCATGATGCTACCTTAGTGATAGTCAATTCGTGGTAATTCAGGATTTCTCATACTTTAATGTACATATTAATTGCCTGGGTATCTTGTTAAAATTCAAGGTCTGGAATGGGACCTGACAACATGGATGGAATTTAAGAGCATTAAGTTAAGTGAGATTCTCTATATCTAACAAACTTCTCACTTGATGTCAACATTGCTGATCTGAGGACCACACTTTGAGAGCAAGCCTGCAGCATCCCCATCTGGCTGACCAGTGGGGACCTCCACCTCTCAGAGGGGAGTCATTTGTATTAATATAGCTCTAGGAAATAGCACAATTTAAATGTTCCTGTTCCATCCCCTCTACAGTACTGATCCAATTGTCTTAATTTTATTTCTCAGTATCCCCGGGGATGTAGAGACTGTTTAAAATGCATAAATAGTTTTCATAGAAAACACTTTCCTAAGTCCAACTTTATAAACAGGCCAAAAAATTTCTATCTCCAGTCATAAGCTTTTTATTTAAAATGACTCAGAAATATACTTTGCAAAAATGATGATGGATTCCCAATGATTTGTTGAGACTTAGATTTGTTAAATTCCATGGAGAGAGCTAGTACTCTCTTATATCTCAGCCAATAAAAAATTAATTCATAAAAACCGAAAAATAATTGGAAGCATTACCTTTGAAAAACCGGACCTCATCTCTATCAGCAACCTCATAAGCAGCTTGAAGTCCACTTGGCAGATTTGGCCAAAAAACAGTAATGAAATTGAGCTCAGCTTCTGGGTAGAAAGAATTTATGCGCATGTAGAACCTGGTTTGGAAAAAGAAAAAAGGTTTTGATCTAATCTATAGCAAGCTCTGGGTAACATCCTTCTTATTACTGGCACTGGTGGTGTGCTGATAAATGTTCGCCCTCTGGCTCTCCAATGCGGAGGTGGGGGAGGAGTGCTGGTTTGTAGCATGTGCTCATTTCCACAGTGGAAATCCTTCCACCAATACTCTGCATTCTGGGGTAGATATGACCACAAAGTGTTGAAACAGCATGGACAACACTTCAAAAAGAGAGACTGAGGAGAAGCAAGCCTTTCCGAGCACCCCTACTTTCTATGTGCTTTGGACTGCATCATTCAGAAAAAGACTATGTAATTATTTTCTCTGGTCCTTTAGGAATCAGTATGGTGTGCATGACAGGCCTCTTCCTCCAGTGTGAGGGGACCCTAGTCTTTTTGTGGCCACACAGTGCAAAGGAAGATCTAGGGTTCTCCTCTAAGGAGGGAAGTACGTTGTGATTGCTCACATCTGCCTAAGAGAGGGGCTTCGTGAACTCATGGGTTTTCCTTCACAATGGCTCCTACCCTTCTCTAGGTCTCTGGGGTGACAGAGTCCTATCATTGTCACAGGCTTTGGGAGGGCCTTCTCTTCCAGGATAAAAGGGGTGATACATAAAGGGGATCAGCATGGTGGCGCTATGAAAAAGACTGATTTCTCTTAATAAAGTAATAATATACTGATCATCATAAAGAGTTCAGTCAATGAAAAGAGCCCTGGAGTAGGGGTCAGAAGACCAATTATTGCTCTGTCACCAATGTTCTCTATGCTCTCAAAGGGTCTCCTTCCTTTTCTCTGCCTTAATTTACTGATCCGTGAAATGGGATTATATTTACAGGTCTTCTGCTTCAATGGTATTTTTTTTCTGAGAATCAAATGACAGAATACTTTTGGGAAAATGAAGCTGTTATAAGTTCATTAGGTTATGCAAATGAAAGCAAGCGCTATTATTATATAATCACGTATGTAAATAAATTTAAGATAAATAATGTGGAAGCATAGTAGTGGCCCACAGGGATCCATAGCAGTGAGTGTTGTTATTACAAATACAAAATAAGGAGGCCTGACATCTTACTTGTCTTTGAAGAACATCACTTCTCCCCGAATTGTAGTTATAGCATCAAAGGTTAGCTTACTGTCGCACACTTGTGGGGTTTTGGGGCCTATTGGCTGGATGGGATTTTTGGAAGGTCCTAAAGAAAAAAGATCTGGAGTTAGTGCTGCCTGGTATTGGAAGACTACATAAACAATGAAAAACAGCTTCTTAAAAGATACAACTAATGGATGTTTGAATGGCACCTTTGTCTATGATGTTTTTCTTTATACTTACCATATATGGTGTGGATACCATCGATGTCATCCTGCGAGAGCTGAACGTCACCGGTGAATATGTAGTTGGGGTACATCAAAGCTCCAATATCAGCAGAATGAGAGAGTCCGAGGGAATGGCCCAATTCATGAGCAGCAACACGATACAAATTGTAATCTAAAAGGGCAGATAAACTTATTTGCAATTGCTTGAAATGTTTTCAGTTTTGAGATATTTAATTAAGTAGTAATCTACAACTCTATAAGGACTAATGCTCATATTTTCTTCATATCTTTTAAAAAAAATATATATATATATAAAACTTTTTTCCTAAGATGAGAAGGGTGCATTTATGAATAGTGAAGAGATAGGTTAAAGCCTAGACTCTATGATTACACTGATATGATTAAAAGACAAACTCAGTAGACTGAGTCTAGCACAGATTCAATAATCTTGACAATGATTAGATGACACATATTATTTCACAGAGAGGCAATAGAATTCTATTAACACAAACTTTTTTCCTATTTACAAAACTGACACATGCTTAATTAATGCCGGAAATTTTGGAAAACACATATAACTCTCCTCCCTTAATTGCCACATGATCTTACTACCACTATTAAATTATGGTGTGTCCTTCTAGTAAAAAAAAAAAAAAATTCTATGTAGATGCCCACAAATAATACATTAGGATTTTTAATATTTTCTTAATAGAAATTTTAGAGTGACCTATTTGTAGCCAATAAGATGCTGTTACTAATATGTCAAAAATATCTTTTTCTTACAATTTTATAAATGTAGTATGAATTTTCTAAGTGGTAGTAGTTCCATTGATGCATTCTTTTACTTAAATCAACCAATTATTGCAATGAACTATGAAGGGGTAGGGGAACTGAGAAAGGCAAGACTAGTTGACTTACTTCTGAAATTGTTAGTCCACCATTCATCTTCATCAAAATGGACATCCCCTCCGATACCTGGGCCTGGTTGAAAAGCATGAGCAAGGTTTCCTCCAGGTCCATCAAAGGGAGAATTGTCACGATGATCTGCAGACAAAACAAAACAAAACAGAATTCAACAAATGTCCCCCTTGGGTCTTATTTAGGCTAACACAGAAGGGCAAGCATTTGCTTTGTTAAGAAGTCAAAAGGCTTCAATCAAATGTGTTATAGTTTCTCTCCTTAAGCTCACAAAATTAATATTCCTCTTAAACAAGAAATTCTAGCTGCAAAGCTGAAGAGATTAGGGAGCCAGGTAAAGTTAAGGTGAGAATACTTTCATGCTACAAGAATAGCTTACCTCCCCTGACAAAGGATATCATTATGTCTGCTTGACCCTCAAAGACCTGGGTGAAGGTCAGGGGTGAGACATTACTCCAGAGTTGAAAGGCTTTCTCAATGGCATAGTTCACATCTGCTCTTGGCAAATCTGGTGTGTAATTTTCAATCCTTAAAAATGAAATAAAATAGAGACAGATAAGACCTCATTTTTTACAGCTCTAATGGGAAATAGTGCTCTCATTCTGGTGCTCAGTCTGGTTACCTGTAGGTTAGGTGTGTACGCTCCCACCGAGGGTTCCCCTCAGTGAGGACAAACTGAGCCACATCAGGCACCCCGCATCTGGCCTGCTTCATCACATTTAGGGTTTTGGCATCTGGCTTCCCAGTCACTTTCAGCCCAAAGAATTCTTGCATCTGCTTCAGTTTTTCAACCACTAGGCCACTCTTTCTCTGCCTTTCAATTGGATTCCAATCACTCTTCAGGTTGTAGTAGTTTTCCAGGTATTTCTGGCGAAAGATAAAATTATCGAGACACTGGATAGGAAATCTTTCTTTTTTCTAAAGATTGATAGTATGAAGTTTTAACTAAAACAGAGAACTACTTGTAAAGATTGTGTTTAGATTTCATGGTTCTAATTATCTTTATTATTGGTGAAAACTGCAATTTCAGAGGAGAAATCTCCCTACTGTTAGTTACTATGAAGTCAGAATTACAATTTGTAGAGTCAAATTTGCATATTGTTTCTTTAGTTCCCTTCCACAGTCAACTAGAAAAAAGGAGTCTGCATGGCTAGATGCATTTTGGGGGAGAGCGAGCTTTTTTATACTACTACTACTACTACTACTACTCTGTTATACCATGGGAAAATGCAAATAAAGGCTTTTACATTTCTGGCATTGAAATTCAGCATTTACCTGGACCGTCTCCAATTCTTGCTCTTGTGTTTCTTCCAAAGTTGCTACTGGGAAGCTGTGAGACCCTGTGCTCCAGAGCAGCAGCAACAGCAGAGGAAGGCTGTGCATACTGGCCTCTGTCTTCCTTCTTAGGGAAACAAATCTGATAGCTCCTCACCTGCCTCTTACTCCAATATCTTAACTAGGAAGTTCCCTCTTTATATAAAAAGTCCTTGCACTTCCAGAAAGCCGGAAGAGGTCTGACTCACATTTCATAACATCCTTTCGATTAGCAGTGAATAGCTTGAGCAATCAGAAATGATGACTCCAAACAGATTATTTGGGTTTGCTTTGTGTTGCAATCTCGTGATTAATATCAAACAGGACGTGCGTGAAGAGAACACACTCCACCATGTAAACAGTTGTTTTCTCCGATGTATTTCTACCTATTTGAGAAAGGCCTTATTATATGGGATGCAGATCACAGAGTACTCCATGAACTATTTTTAAAAATAGGCTTTTGTTACTTGATTCTGCTGGTTGTAAAGTGCTACGTGTTGTACACACACCTTGCTCCCAGGTCAGAGGACAGAACTGCTGACACCATACGCTCTATGATTGTTCAATACCTATACTAATTGAAGCTTATTTAGCTCCACAGGCATTTACTTTGGGGTGGCTTTCCTGGGTTCATTGGGGTTCCCTTCTGTGTTTGCTAAGCTGCTTGGTACACTAATTGTGTAGCACCATGGTTTTCTTTAATCTTTATTCAGGCTCAGGATCTAAGAACCTTGGCTGAGAAGACCCTAGTCCATAGGTGGGGTATGAAATAACTCCCTACCCTGTGTAGACCCTGCCCATTAGCATCATGGGAAAAATAGAATCCTTTTCTGAAACCTGTCAGAATATACCAGGTGAGGCAGGGGCCAGCAAAAGATCAAGTGTGAATCTGGGGTCATATTTTTAATCATTCTTTTTTCCCCGGTTGTGAGCACATCTTTGCTCCTTGAAGCTAAGCAGCAATTATTTATTCTTTCATGTATATATCCATTCATGTATTTATGCATTCATCCATTCAAAGATCTCATTTACCATCTTCTGTGCATCAGTTAAAAGACCTTATTTAGTATCTTTTGTGCACCAGTTACTATGGGAGGGAGTTAATTAGCAAACAGACATCTTATGGGACAACTGAAGATAACTTTGACATGTCTGTATAAAGTCACACAGCTTAGTTTTACCAAAAAGTGCTGAGATCGGAGTGACTCTGGAGCTTGTCCAGCCCTGGGTTCCTGACCTTTATCAATCCTCCTACTTCCACCATAATTTTTGCAAATCTTTGCCAATATTAGTGCCACCTCAAGCATTATTTTTGTGTTTTTCTTTGAATTTACTTTACAAGTTTTGCCTCATTATAAGTTTTCATGTCTATAAAATCATAATTTAATGTTTTGTGTCACATTAATATAAATACATGTATGTGTATATAAGTACATGAAAAATGTATATTCGTGTATTCATGTTCCACATCAAATATCTACGGTATCCATTCTACTCTTGGAGAGAAAAGTTGGTCTAAATCTGTAGCTTCCTCTACTCATGTCTCATCCTCTTTCCTTGAAAGTGTTTAAATGAGACAGAAAGTTGAGAAACACTTGCCCACCCTCTTCCACTGGCTCCATACAGCGTTTTCCACTTTTCCCACTGCTTCAGGTTTGCTGTCACAGGACTTCAAGACTTTTCTTACCTTATTGATTTCTCTCCACTCTAAGAACAACACCGTATGAATATATGTTGTGTCAACACATGTTGGATTGGTATGAAAGAGCTTATTTCCTCCCTAATCATTTAACCACAACTTCCTTATCTAAGTGGAATAATATTCAAGTTCAAAAGGGTAAGAGGAATTGGAAGGAGCTCTCACAAAAATGAAATCCTCTCCTCACGGTCATCAGATAGAGAAGGTGGGCAGTAACCAAAGAACACTAGCAACTGTGGCTGAACACAGACTGTTTTCAAAGTCAAGGGGTGGCAGATACACCCTGACTCTTGGGGAATCTGGCAAGTGTGACATTGTTGCCCCCAGCTCTGGGCCTTGGAAACTCAAGAGAACAGCATTGTGACCATCTGAGACTGGGTAAGAAGTTACCTAAGATATTCTAGAAGAGTCTCATAAAATTTCAGTCTGGCAAGAGCTTATCTATCCTACAGTTGAGAAGTTTTCCAACATTTGTAAACTATTATGTCCTTTAAACAAAATCTCTTTGGGAAAACCAATTTGTAAACCAGATGAAAGCAGTGCTCTGATGGAAGTGAGAAATGGGACCTGGGAGTCCTCCCTACATCACTCCCACTTTGTCCCCCATCCTCCTTCCTCTAACAAAGTTCTCAATTTCTATGGAACAATGAGGATTCGGTGGAGTGAAGCTCAAAAACCATGGATCTAGTCCAGCACCTTAATTTTCCTGAAGAAATTAGAACAGAGAAGTTGCCTACAGGCCTGGGGTTATACCTCTTCATGAACAAGAGGACCTGGACCTTCGTGGAAAGGAAGAGCAGATAGAGTTTGGACAAACACCATTTTCTCCTGGTCTGAGTCCAGAGCTTTTGACCTAAAAGCTCTGAGTGTTTTGTTATAACTTCAGGGATGTTGACATGGATAGGAAACTGGTTACTTAAAACAGCTTTTTGTTAAATTTCTTTCACAAATAACAAAGCATTTTCAATTAAGTTTTGGTTAAGCAGCAAGCTTCAAAGTTTTACTTGGTCCTGAATTTTAAAATTTTGTTAGAACACAGGTAACTCCTGGGCTAGTCCTGGTGCTTGAGAGTGAAAAAGAAACATAAAAATCTAGAACAAAAAGCTGAGGAGTTAAATCTTACCCAATTCCTAGCAATGCCTGGACTTGGCATAGTTTCCAAGAAGCTCAAAACTTGTTAAAATTTTACTGTTCTTCACATTTGGATTTTTTTTTTTTTAATCTGGGAGCTCTTCTTTCCCCATAATCCACTTTTGGATGTAGTTTTGTGGAAATTCCTCTACTCTTTATCCCTAGGAGAACGACAGGCTTAAGAAGCTCTCGTGAGTGTGGTCATGTCAATTAACTACTGATGATTTCCAAATAGACTAATTATTCCATGGCTTTCTCAATCCCTTCATGCTGACTGCTCTGGAAAGGACTCAAAAATCTTTGTATTTTTCCAATTGCATTAAATTCAATCTTGGAATTTCAGTTTTGCTTTGTATTTTTTTATGCTTGGACAGTCTACATTTTCAATTTTATAATTCAATTTGAGTGTCAGATATATTTTTTTTTATTTCTTTGCTCTTACAAGTCTTGAAATGGTCTTTAGCCAGAAACTTTAAATATTTAATGCTGTTTTGTTTTGGGAGTAGCATGAGGGAACGATGTGTCCCACCCCATGTTTCTCCCTACTTATGGCCATGTGGTAGCTTCATGGATAACTACTGCGTGCTAGACACTTAACAGATACTTTGTACCTAATAGTTACCTCAGTACTCATGGTTACCCTCCAGGTAAAAATGATTAATACATCACCCTGAGTCACTTTTTGACAGGTGTCTCTTTTACAACAACTCACCTTCTGGCAGTTCTTCACAGTACCCCTGCCACCAGATATGAGACACATACTCTGGGTATAAAATTTTTGTCTTCTAAAAGAGAGAAAATGTTGTGAGACACTAGGCAAGTTACATTAATTCTGTCATGTCTACAATGTCTCCATGTTACCACTCTGTCCCTTAGGCCTGAAAGAATCTTCTTCAAGCTACCATTCAATCACCCTTATTTTCTTTACTAAAATTCATGAAATTGCAGTTTACGGTTACTACCTCAACTCGGTAGGTATTTACAAGTGATTGTTGAATGAACTAATGAATGAATAAAACAATGAATAAATAGATACTAAGTGACATAAATAAAAGGGCCATTTCTCATTAGGCTCAGTTGCCTGCAAAAAAGTCTTATGCCCATGGTTAGATTTTTATTTCTTTTACTTACTCAACTAAGATTAAAATTATTTAAAATATCATGGGAGAAAATTTGGAGATATATATATATTGAGTAGAGATTTTGAATTAAGCACTAAACATTTACTTTTGGCTATTTGCCTGCCATGCTGTAACTAGTCTCTGATTATTTTGAGCATTTTATTGATTTGTTTGCCAATAATATTGCCTTATCTGGATAATTTATTAGACATGCTGGAAAATGCTTAGGGAACACATCCTTGAGAACAGCCCACAAACTTTTGCATCTGTAGCTCTCCTTTAAGGAAGTTTAAACCAAGGCCTTTGTGGAGATAATGCCTCTTGTACCACGGTTCACCTCAGGTATCTTGGAACCCTTCTCTTCCAGACCTCATGTCTATGCAAATGGATTTGAGACATGTGAGAAAGCTCAAGACATCCCTATGAGATTTTGATAATGCAGCAATGCCCAGACTATGACTTTCTTGTTTGGGAGTTTCTAATGTATGAACCCGTGTTAACTTCAGAACTTTTTCTGTGATTCAGGTCTGAAATTATGTTCTATTGCTGCAGAATTTTTCTGTGTTTTTGACAAAGTGAAATGCTTGCTAAGTTCACTGGCCTTTATCCAGTTTTTAAAAATTCCTCTCAGCTACTCCTGCTCCAGCTATAATTCATTGCGATGAAAGCTGGGCTAGTAAGCTGATTTTCCAAGTCAGTCAACGTTTATGAAATCTGGCTAAAAGAAATAGCATTTAACATTTACTAGGTCCTTGACAACTTTAACATGCATGGCTATTTTGTCCTCACAATAATCCTGTGGAATTGTTTGGGCAGATACTATTATTTCTATTCATAGATGAGGAAGCTGTGACAAATTTTCATGATTAAGTATTCTGTTCAAGTTGTCCCACTTCCAAGTGGTAGAGCTAAAAATTTGAAATTAGGTCTTTGGTTACAAAATCAGGTGACTCAGCTCTTAATAAAAAACATAAAACATGCAGACATTTTTGTGTACTTGACGTTGGGATGCATTTTTTAGTTCTAGTAGGAAATCTTTGTTGAAACAGTCGATGAAACAGCACAGCCTCTTTTTGCTTAAGCTAATGTCTCTCCTGTGATTTCAACCTTCTTCTCTTCCATGTAAGTGTTTCATATCTGGTATAGATCTTTTCCTTCATCCTGTGAACACATCTGCCTGTGAAATAGATTGATGACCACAATGATAATTATTATTTCTACTGCTATTCCTCAAGCATCTTTCATCTTTATCATCAATCTTACTACTTAAGCTTAACATTGACTTTAACCCCTTGCACTGCACTCTCAGTGGTTACTACTAACTCCTACCACCAAGTCAAATTACCATAAAGTCAAATGTTTTATTCTCAGTGTACATTCTCATTGATTCTTTTTGGCATTTGATGCTCAGTCTTAGAAATCCTTCTTTCCCTGGCTTGGGAGTTTCTGCACTTTACTTTTCTCCTTGTATTTTTCTAATTACTTTTTTTTTTTTTTTTGCTGGCATCTCTTCCTTTCCCTTCTCCTAAACCTTGCCATTCACCAAGATACTGCTTTGAGTTTTCATCTTTAATATCTGGCCACTTTTTTTTTTTTCTAGGGCAGTGTCATCTACTTCTATAATTTCAGCCAACATCTTCACAAAAATTCTTCCCTACACTCTGTTTTTCCCTAAACTCCTACCTGAGTTTCACCTGCCCCTGGATGCACTTGATATCATTTCCTTTTAAACCAGAATGCCTATTCCTCACTTTCTTACTTATCTAGCACAGAACTTCCTAAACACTTTGGTTCAAATACCAGCTCTGCCAATTACTAGCTAAATGACCTATTACTCAATCTTTTATGTCTTGGCTTTCTCATGTAAAAAATGGAAATAATAGCATGTGTCTTAGATGGGTTTCATGAGGCTGAAATAAGATAATACATTTACAATGTACATGGAACACAGTGAGCACACAAAATATAATTATTTTTATAACTAAAATCCTCTAGTGGTTTCTGTTACTTACCAAAGCAATTGTAAACTAATTATAGCACTGAAGACCCTCCACGCTCCGGTCTAAAAATGCCTCCCTAGTCCCACTTCTCACTCTGCCAACCAAACTGAATGATATTATTTCTCACATGTGTCTTGCGCCTTGTTTTCCTGCCTTGTCATAGTTTTTATATCCTTCTATTTCTACTTAATACAATTTTATCTATTCTTCGAGGTCCCGTTTAAATGTTATTTCATGCACATGTTTTCTCTTTTCTCCCTCTGTGAGAAAGTTCTGCTCTAAATTTTAATAGAACATTAAACTTTCTTAAGGCATTTTTCATGTTTTTTTTTTTTTTACTTTTTCACTCTTCTAATGGAAGATAATCTGTTGAAAGGAAGATGCTGTCTTAATTGCATTTGTATCCTGCCCATTTTCCAGGGCTGACCAGCTTTTTGTAGAGGTGTGATATATAAGGCATGGGGCTATATGCTAGAAACTGCAAAGATAATCAGATGCCAGTCTTGTTTTCAGAAGTTAATTTTCTCATGAAATGGATGCAGCCTGAATATTATATAAATTATCATTTTCTCAAGTAGCTGTTAAATCTTAGATGTAGCTTATATAAATGGATATTTACATAAGCATAAATCTCTAAAATTATTATGAAAGATAACAGGAAAAATAAGATTCATAAGTATGTACTTTCCAGTCAATTTATCCAGAAATCTATTAATAGCTAAAAAAATTTAATCAAAGTCCTTTTTTGGTAGTTGTATAAGCATGCTTTTTTTTTAGTTCTAGTACTTCCTACTATTGATAACAGATCTTGTCATATTGGCATAAGTAACTTCAATTGGGTATTTTTAGAGAAGTAAGTGGAGAGAGACTTAAAGGAGCCATGTGGACAATCTTTCAATAAGCTCTCCTTGGAGGGTCTTCTGTTGAGTCCTGGGGAGCTGATGAAAGAGAAGGGCTCTCAAGCCGTTCTATACACCAAAACATGAGTAAGTGTTAGGATTTGATGTAGGGGTAAGGACATGTAATTAGTCAATTGCAGAATCACATATGACATTGGGAGAATTTTGGAGATTTATTCCATTACAGAAAGGGGGCTAAGTTACTGAGTCTTTGAATTGCCTGATGAAATAATTTAATCTTAGAGATCAATTGAAAAGGAAACCAACTTTTGCTTCCTTATTTCATATTAGTGGTCTCTGAAGGAGGGAACATAATATGATTATTTTCCAAATAAATCACATGCAGTTAGAAGAGTTTCTGGCACAGAATAACAGAATAAGTGCTAAAGAAGAGTTAGCTTTATTATTGTTATTGTTATTTGTTCTCTACCAACTAAATTCAATGTGATGTGAGAGGTAGCCATAGCTATCACTTCCAACCAGATTCTGTGGAGGTCTTGGGCTGGCATGAGTTCTATACAGAAGCTTACAAAGGACAGTGCTGACCCCTTAGTCATAAGCCTGGTACTCCTCTATGGTCTGGGAAAATGAAGCTAGGTTCCCAGGTTACATATCTTTCAGATAGAGAATGCTTACACTGGAGCATAATGGTTTTTAAAGAAATCTTTTCCAAGGAATGGAGCCAGAACCACTCAGAAGGCTCTATCTTGAAAGCTGCACAACTAGAGCATAGGGCTATTCTCTTTGTTGGCCTTGCAGCTCAGCCCAAGGTCATGGAGCTCCCTCAAATCCCCCAGAGTCCTAGTTCTCATTTCTCCCAGGGCCCTGCTGTCAAGATTGTGAGAGCAAATCCACATAATACAGGGATGAAAAGGACCAATATAAAATAGATCTGTATAAAAAAGGACCAGTGTGGATCACATATTTTACACATATATGTATACGTATAAAACATATACATATATACACACATACATATATGTTAATATGTATGTTTATGTATAAATATGTATTTATGTACATACATACATACATACATACGGGTCTTTATGACTCAATATCTGTAAATATACACATCTATATAACTATATAGATGTGTATATTTACACACCTATATAACTATATAGATGTGTAAATTTACACATCTATATAACTGTATAGATGTGTATATTTACACATCTATATAACTATATAGATGTGTATATTTACACATAAGTATACATAAATATACTTAACAGAATGCTTGCAAAAATTTATACATATAATTCTATGTCACAGGATTATATATTGAGATGTAAAATTGTATTTTTTGTTCCACGATTTCCCCTACCTTGCCAAAAACTTCACATTCCCCAGTCTCAGAGGTATCTTCAGGACTACAGTTAAAAGCTACTTGATTGATAGTAAATCTCTTTGCAACTTTTGAGAAAGCTTGAGATCATCCGAAGAGGTGATGCCAAGTGTCTTCAACTAAGAGAGGCAAGGAATGATTTGAGGGAAGCATGAGGAAGAGAAGCAATTTTCTTAAACTGGAAAGGGGAACATTAAGGTAGTTCCCCACCAGGCATATAGACCCATGTTCTACTTCTAGCTCCCTGGAAGCTTCTGGGGGTGGTTTTGAGGTGGGTCTATGAAGGCTGGATCCCAGAGAGCTGGATCCTTCCACTGCACAGGTGAGGAAAAATTCAATTTAGTCATTACCTACTCCAAGGCATCAGTAGGTGGCAGAGTAGATAATTCAGTCATCACCTACTCCAAGGCATCAGTAGGTGGCAGAATGGAGATTTAAGTCCAGGGCTGTCTGTTGTCAATCAATGTACATTTCAATATCAGTGCTTTGAGCACAAAACAGTGGCTTTCTCATGGTAGTGTGCACAGTTACCTTGTGCATGGGGAGGGGATGTGTAGGAGAATCCTCTTTCAAGTACCTCCACAGGGTGTGGTAGAAAAAGCCCATAATTTTGAATCAAATGGCATAGGCTTGAATCACAGCTGAGCAATCTTGCATGTTATCATCTGCAAAAGGAAATAATAAAGCCTAGCCCATATATTTATGATATAAGTGAACTGACAGGTGCTTTGTAAATTGAATGACTACATATTGTAATCATCATTACTTTCTGACCTTTGAGACTGTCCTCATGATCAGGTACTATATAGTAATACAGGATGAATGGGGATTCACAGACATGAAATCTATTTTTTGTCTATAGTTAGGAATTTTTGAAATAAAAAGATAAATTTGTCCCTTGAATAATAACCAAAATACTATACATGCATTACAAATTCAATATACTTTCATTGATACTCCAGGCAGCTTGACTGCAGATGTAGGATTATTACATATTCGCAGAACAGAATAGAGAACCAGAAATAACATTCTGATGTGAAAGAAAATGAATTTTTGTGTAAGGTAGATTTTGTGTTAAATCTTGATTTTGAAGCTTTTCAGACCTGTAACCTTAGGCATGTTAACCTCTTTGATATTTCATTTTCTCATGTACAAAATAGAAACAATAGCATTAAGGTCTGCCAAGACATTTTGGAGGATAGTTAAATCCCCAAATGCAACATACATCATGCTTGTCATGTAATAGCCACTCGATGAGCATTGACTCCTCTTAGACTGGAAAGACATGCAAAATCACCTACTTTAACTCTCTTACATTGGAGATGAGAAAATCAAGCCCCTAAATTTTCATTTATTTTCTTTAATTTAAAGCAAAACTGTTGGAACTATAGTTCAAGTCTTGATGAGACTGTATCAATACACTAAATATTGATAGTAAATAATTACCTATAATATAAGTTAAATGATTCTTGAGGAAATGCTTATCACGGAGTTAAGTCAATGAGAATATAATTTTTTGCTAAATGAACGTCATAAACCAACACATTAAGTTACCTTTTTATTAATTTTGGGACTTCACCCAAGAAGCAGCCATTTATAAAGTGTCATCATCACCTTCATTGCATGAACTAAATGTGATTCTAAGAATAAATGTCAAGGTGGCAATTATTGTTGTTGCATAAATCATGGCTAGGAAGTCATGTATCATACATACTCACCTTTAATTTTATCTTAGGAAAGTGAAACACATTTTCCTCTTAATCATGCCGAGGAGATTTTATTGATAAATGTAGATATGTTAAGAATCAACTATGTTTCTGTGGCCTGTCACTTACCAGGACCACTGCCTGGGGTGAAATTCTCCCTGAAAGCAGTTTTTTTCTATGCTTAATCCTACAGGGATCAATGACTGATGTGGAGTCTCAAGCTTCTCTCTTCTTTAAACCCTTGGAAGGCCAGGGTGCTTATCCCCTTATATTCTTTCTCCCTCTCTGAAGCACTTTTAATCTACTTCAGATATGCTTAAGAAATTCACTTGGAGTGCAGGTGGTATTTGTAGTACTTGTTAGCTGAGTAAGTTAATAGTTTAATTTATTGTTTATAGCCTGACTACTTCTAAAATGGATTTACTGCCGAATTATTCATGGCTGATTAATTAATTAATATTCTTTAGGGAGCAGTTTCTCTGTTGTTACAATTATTAAATAAAATTTAATGTTCTTAATTATATAATTATCAAGTTGACTACTTAATATTCTTCCTTCTATAATATAGCTCAGAAAAAACTCAAACTTTTCTTCACTATAGCCAAAACCAACTCTGTGCTTCCCCAAATATGGTATGTTCTCTCACAGCTTCATGACATTGCACATGTTGATCTTTTCCTCCTCACACTTGGCCTGGTTGTTCATATCCAAGATCAGGCATTGCTTCCTTCTCAAATTTGTCATTCATTCATTCATTTATTCATTCAATAAAAAATTAATAAATGGTAAGTCACAGGCACAGTGTGAGGCAGTGGGGACAGTCCAGTGTGGGACATATCTGAGAGGAAAATTACAGCATGCTGTGCATTAATGGGGGCACATAAGAAGAAGATTGAACAAAATCTGGGGTAAGACAGGGAGGTCAATAAGTATGTCTCTGAGAAGGTAACCCCTGAGCTGGGTCTTCCAGAGCACCTGAGTTGAGAGAATGGCTTTTTTATTTTCATCAGGATTCATTCAATTAGAAAGAATGACAAACTGAATTAAAGGGAGGTTTATTTTAAAGAATCAGAGGAATCTTGTGGAATCCAATATTGAGAAGTGGTTTGAAGGGATGGGTTGGGCAGGTAGAGTTATATCCCTCCAACCCCTCCACTAGCTTTTCTCAATGGTCCCTAACCCATTTCCTGCCACTCAGAATGCTATCATTCTTGTTAGCACCCAGTAGGGCAGCACGTTCAACTGTTGCAGTTCAGCCAGATAGCCAGATGCATGATTGATTTCTGGGCACATATTCTTTGTCTGAGTTTGAATAATAGGCTTCTGTCAAGTTATTTACTGTTTTTACTTGTTTTTAGTAAGAATACCTGGACTGTTGTGTGTCCCTTTCCTTGTAGAATTGAAATGACAAGAAGTAACCAACAAATTCATTAAACACTTTTACTTTTCATTCCAAGATCCTAAAACTTTACTCTCGGAAAGTCCATGGCTTGAGTTTCAGGAGACAGTTTAACAAAGATGGCAGTTGAACCAGCTGCTTTTTCTCCTCTCCTTGCTTACTGCTGGCATCACCTTGACGTGGCATTTTCCTCTGCCCTGCTGGGATCCCACAGCCAATTCCACATATTCCCTGAAGTTCTGTGACTTGCCAACACAATCCCTCTTTATGTCTAAGCCAAGAATTATTTTGTTGGGAGGTAAATTACAATGGATTTATAATAACGAACTTAGGGAATCTCTTGGAATCCAATCTTAAGACTGTCTTCTTGAGAAATGGCAAGATCACAGGCTCTCCTTGTCTCTGTTTCTGTTTGTTTCTCCTTTTCAGTCTCTGAATGTGCTGCCCTCATGTTCTTAGCCTTACCCTGAATATTTGCTGTTTTTTCCTCTTTTTCTAGACCAGCTTTACTTCAAGGTGGATGCTCCCCTCTAGAAACAGCCTGTGCAGAACTTTGACATGCTCTGGTCCTAACTCTGGTCCCAGTCCTGGGTGATTTTATAGCTCCTGTCCCCACCAAGGTCTAACCACGTGTTCTGAGCCTGTTGTTTTTAATACAGTGAAAGAACACCCATTTTTCTCTATTTTATTCTTGTGCCCCTCTCTAATCCAATTACCTGTGGGCACAACTATGGAATTGCTGGTATAAATACAATTGCTTAGGCCCACTATATCCACTGGGACTTTGGGAGAATATGTCTAGAGAAGGAAAAATGAACTGGGAAGAAGTACCAAATATGCCTTCCTTGTGTATATAAGTTATAAGAAGGCAAAAAAAGATGTGATTTGAATCTGATTAAAGCTCTTAGCAGTGTGCTTGGAATATAATAAGTGCTTAGTAAATATTGCCCAAAGAGTGAATAAATGAAGAAACAAATAAATATCTTTTACCCTGTCTGACTTTATGTTTATCTCCATATCAGTGATATCCCCAAATCGTGAGCTCCAGAGAGGTAGGAAGCATCTCTGTCTTTTCTTAGCAGAGTAGAATTTTAACTCTAATCCTGCAAACTGTAGTCTCGAGGTTGTGACTGTTCTCATAAGCTTATCACTCACTCACAAGGATATGATTTAAATTTGATTAATCACAAGACTGATGTGGGCTGAAAGCATTGAGAAAAAGACTTGTTTGCCTCAGAGTCAAATGTAATATATTAGAACTTTGTAGGAAGAAAAATTCAAAACAAATTAATATACAGAAAAATTTAAGGATTGAATTGTCATTTTCTGATGTAGAACTTGTCAAGAATATTGATCTGATGTTTTGTAACAGACCTATAAAATATTTTTAATGCTTTTAAAAATCTATTGTGGTCTTACATGTCACATGTTGTCCTAGGAGTGTGTTCACAATGTTCTCTTATGAATCACCCATGGTCTTTGCTGGGTATCAGATTTCGCAGTGATTTCTTAATGGATTAATCCCAATGGACAAACCATCAAATATTCTCAAATTATGAAATGGTTACTTTTTAAATTAATAACAGACCATATTCCTATACATTTAGATGTACGTGAAATATTTTATTACATGACTTGACATTCTTTATCTAAATGGTAAAATAATATTTAGTAGCCTTACAGGAACTTCTCCAGTTCCATCAACTTTTGAATGTCTGTATCATATACACACTCCTAGGTCACTTCTGCCAATCCCTTTTGACTCAACCTGCTACAAAGAGCCAACCACTTCCTCTATCTCTTTTCTGACTCTTACTCTATTACCTTTGTTAGTCTTTTCTTTACTCATCCCTTTTGCTGTTAATCACATTTATAAATCAATTCATGTCAAGACCAAGAGCACGGAAGCAGCAGAGTGGATCAAACATAAGCGTGGTGTCAGACAGGATAGATTAGATCCTTCACTCTGCTACTTATTTTCTGCATGACCTTGAGGATATGGCTTAATATTTATGAACAGCAGCAACTTATATTTGTAAAATAAAAGGATTTAATAATGTCTACTTCATAAATGAGAATTAAATGAGATAGCGTATATAAAGTATGTGTCCTATTTGCATTAAAATAAGACTAGTAATAAATATGTCTTTCAGTTAGATTTGTTAATATCTGAAGGCAGCTTTTTTGCATGCCTATTAATACAATTTTACTTGTATTATATCTAATATTCAATTTATTAAAGACAAATCTTTAAGTTTTTTAAGATTTTAAATTCAAATTTCTAATCTTGTTATTATGTTTATTAATGTGGCAAAGGTGTATAAAAATATTAAATTACTTTCACTGGCTCTTTGAATAATATTTAATTGAATCACATGATTAAAATATTGAATTATCCCTAAACATTTAACACTATTTACATTTACAAATAACATTTTAAATAACACTTTAAATTACACTGGTCATTTAATATAGCTAATTGTTTCAAAGAATCCAAAACTATTATGCAGACTTCAAATCCAATAAGCAAGGAATTTCTAAGTATTTAGGTATCTCTTATTAATATAATAAAGCAAAAAATTGAATTTATTAAGTAATATTTTTATATACTTTTCAAACACCTTAAAAACAGAAAAAAAGACATATCCCAAAACAGGAGGATGATTACAAAGCATATTGCAGCAAAATACATTACAAAAATAAAAGTCTCAATATTATGTTCATTATTATCATGTCTCTCTATATTTAGATACCTTCTTTCCAGAAGTGGCTAATTTACTCCCCAACTAAGGGGATGATAATTACTATTTCAAGTCTATTATAGCAACTAAAACTATACATACTAATTATTATTAATGATTTCAAATCAAGGCAAAAGACTTTTGTACTGCTTCAAGGATAATTCTACCCAAATTCCAGATTAGCAAAGAAAGAAAACTACTTTTACAAACTATTCCTGCAGAATTTGAGTAGATTTAACATGCCCTTCCCACTGTCTCTCTTCACAATGGGATCACAACGAATATCCATGTTGCTTGATTTTTGGTAATGGGCTTCTTAAATGCTTTTGAGATCATAGCCTATTTGTTCACTGACTGGTGAGATTCTGCACCTTCTTCATTTAAAAAATTTTTCTCGTCAGTGTTAAATGCACCATTCTATTGGTTCATTGCCAAGTTCCAACCTGATTCCTGGCTTCTGCTTTCCTTTCCCCTCTCCACAATCTAGTGTTACTGAACCACTTTCTATAAATACAAATGTTCTCCAAATTTCCAAGGCAAGAAGAATTAAGTAGATTCTTTAACATTATTCTGTATTCAGCATCATATCACCATTAGGGCTGGACTTGTCCTGACATGGGCCATAAGTCTGGTCTCTGATCTTGGCCTCTTTTTAGTGCTGGGAAGCACAGATGAATGGCTTATCATCACACAAACACACTCCAGTCCTTCTGGAACAAGACAGCTTGGAGAAATTTACAGAGGTGGACAGTAGCAGGTGTGAGGTTCCTCATTGTCTGTTATAACTTGAGATAGCACAGGAAAATTTAGAGAAGACAATGTCTGATGCAGATAGAAGAACCTTGTCCCTTGGGCTGTGGGGATTTCAAATTGCAGGAGTGAAGAAGAATCAGCCCTCATCCTTTGTGGTCATGCAGTATGATACAGCAGAACGTCTAGTTCAGAACAGAATCAAAGCTAAGTAAGATAAAGTTATCCAGGCTGATTTATTGTCTGTTATCCTAGACAAAAGAAGAATATAATCTTTGAAGCCAGGAAGATATAAATTAGATCCTGCGTGTGCTACTTCCTACGTGACCACAGCAAAGTTACTGAATCACGCTAAACTTGTATTTCTGCACTGTTGAGACAAACCACCTACTCATTAGTCATTATGAGGACTAAATGAACAGTACATATCAAGCCCTTAGTACAGTGCCTGGCAAAAAACAGGTATTCAGTAAGTAAAAAGTTGTCTAGTTCCTTTTCCCAACCAAGCAAAGACACGTTTAGAAGAACTATGAATCAGGTCTGGCAATACAAAGAAAATAGGTTTTGCTTCCTTCCCAGCCCGACTTTTACTAAAGATTATCTGTAGCTGTTACTTACGCTTTCTTACCTCCCAAATTCTGTTTGTGGTGGATGGACAGAGATTGCTGCCTCAATAGCTCTTCCCTGACTGTGCTGTATAACAGCAACATGGCTGGGTAAAATCAACCCATCCTCTTTGCCTCACCATTTGTTCTAAGATGACCACATGATTAGACAAGATCCAACAGAGGAAGGCTCAGAAGTGTGTTTTGACGGTTGGGGTTAGTGCTTTACACAGGTATGATGCCTGGAAATATTCCAGGTGTTATGCCGCCACGAGGAAAGCCAGCCTGAAGATAAAACTGACACAGAAGACAGAGTCAAGACAGGAGTAGAATGGAAGATTATATTGAAACTGAAACCTGCCTGATTGCTGTGCTTTTAAGTATTGTGAATCAAAAACTTTTTTATTTTTATTTTTTTACTTTTCGAAAACATTTTCCCAGCTTTATTGAGGTATAATTTACAAATAAAAATTGTATATATTTAAGATGTATAATATGTTTTAATATACCTCTACATTGCACAATGATTATACCAATCAAGCTAATTCACACATCCATCACCTCACATAGTTACTGTGTGTTTGTGTGTTTGTGTGTGTGTTGAGAACACATTCAGCAAATTTCAAGTATACAGTACAGAACATGAATTATGGCCACTATGCTGTAATATTAGATCTCCAGAACGTCATCCTACCTTACTGAAACTTTGTACTCATTAACCCAAACCTCCTTATTCCTTCTACCCTCTGGGGCCCAGCAACCACCATTCAACTGCATTTATGAGTCTGACATTTTTCAATTTCAAATATAAGTGAGATCATGCAATAATTTTCTGTCTGGCTTATTTCACTTAGTATAATGCCCTCAAGTTTCATCCATGTTGTCAGAAAAGGTAGAATTTTTAATTTTTTAAGGCTTAATCACATTCTGATGTGTGTATATATAAATGTATATGTATATATATATGT
>NW_011888920.1:59577-64332 GCF_000151845.1 Pteropus vampyrus
TCATAGTAAGTTTAGTTAACGTCCACCAGCACACTTAGTTACTGTCTCTTCTCTTTTGAGTTCCAGACTCTTACTTCATGGCCTACCTGGATATCTCATAGACACTTCAAAAATTGGCGAAACTAAGCAATTCTTCTTAACTCTTGTCTTCTCTTTACAAAACTGCTTCTCTCCAAATCTTCCCCCATCTCAGTAAATGCCATCACAATTAACCCTCACTCTCGAGGAAGCTGAGAATTATTCTGCGTACTTCCCTCTCTTAAACTCCATTTCTAATCAATCGCAGATTTCTGTGGTCTACAGCATATGTATATTTCCTATTCTTGTGTCCTACTCTCTAGTGTGACCACTTTAATCCAAGTCATCATCTTTTCACCTAGTTTCCCTCTACCCCTCAAAACCTTCTCCAATGCCATGTCCTCAAAAGTTTTTTTAAAACCACCTGCTTCAAAGTAGACCCTTCTATTATTCTATAAAAAAGTCATTTTTTTGTCATAACTCATTAAATTTAAAATTGCATATATGTGTTTGATGTTATTTATATATACTTTCTTGCTGGATTATAAACTCAATGAGGACAGGGGCTGTGTCCATTTTCTCAGGTTCCTATGCTTACAGCCTAGCACAATAACTGGCATGTGGAATATGATTAATAAATTATTCTCAAATAAATGAATAAGTTAAAGAGTGAATGAGCTCTAACCGTGTAGCAGATGTACTAGACGTGGTACTAAGGGGCGATAAGCCTGTCAGGATAAGCATTTTCTAGCATGGACAGATATAAAATGAGTACAAGAGGATATTTTTATGTATATATAGGGTAGATATGAGCAAATTTATTTGCCAGGGCAGAAAAGAGGCTCCATTGAGGAAATATAGCAATAAATGGAAAAATAAAGAACAGGTTTAATTTTGCCACCTGAAAAATGAGGTGTGTGAATTAGGTGATTTGCTGTAATTATAGGATTCTGCTTCACAAATTTTCCCCAGATTCTGCCCTACAAGGTGAAAACTGCCCTAGATCTTTCTTCTAGAGTATGTCAGGAACACATGTGACATGTGGGTGGTAGATATAAGCATCCTGTCTGTAGGGAACCCGGCGAGGGCAAGTAGTAAATTGTCTTCAGTTCTGGATAAGCCCACTGTGAAGCCACAGCCATGGCAACCCTATCCTGCCACCTCCAGTGTCCGAGCGTCTCAGGCTGTCTACTGCTCAGTCCATAATGTGTTCAAGATTGTTTTTGAAACAAAGGAAACAATAAAATAGAATAACTAACAAACCTTCTTTATTAAATAACAAGGAAACAATCTATATACAATCCCTTTGTCTCTTGCACGTGAGTGCTTCATCCTTCTCCTGTAGAAGGTTACTTCATGTGACCAAAGTGCAAGCACAGCAGCTGGTGTGAATGCACTACAATATGTGACGCTGCCTGACAAAACATGCAGTTCACACTTGCATTCTCAGTCACTGCACATGCAGAGAAAATGCACCATTTCAATTTACAAAGATGTAGGTGAAGAATTACTAGCTTCATTTCAAATGCCCATGTTGTGCCTCCTAACAATTAAACCAGCTGTTACTCTTCAAAATATGTGTCACTTTCTTTGCATTTGGGTCAAACTCCAACTGCGAAGATCCACTGAAGAAATAGAAAAACCCTGCAAATATAGACAAGGAAAATAGATGTTTTTTTCAAATAAATAAATTTAGGAATATACAAAACTCAGAAAAATAGATAACTAGAAATGGAAAGTGTTTATAGAATTGCACCAAGAACTGTGTTATTTTACATAATTTTTCATTTATTTCTACAATGATCCTGTGAGGTAAGTATATCTAACTCCATCTTACAGATGAGTAAGTTGAGGTTCAGACAGATTTAGATGCTTGTCCCAAGTCACTCAACGAAAAAAAGGATGGAGACAGCACTCCATTCCAGCTCTGTCTGATAGCAAAATCATCTTTGGGTTATTAGGTTATTCTGCTTCCAATCAGATAAAATCCTCTGCTTCTTGGGAAACTACGATCTCTTTTTTTTTTTTTTTATTTCCTAATACTTCTCCTCCCATTTTCCCACTTTGTAGCTTGAGGGGCATTTCTGGCCTTAGAGAAACGCACAGGACCTGCTATAGCTCTGCTGTCATGGTACTCTGGTTACCTTTCAATAAAGATCATCAGCCTCCACCTATCTATACTTGAATAGGGAAAAAAAAAGTCTTTTTTAAACTTTGGATACATGGACAGGTAAGTATCTGCAATTGTGGGCCAATGTAGGGGATGACTGACTACTCAGAAAAGGTAGAAAAAAAATCTCCCTGGTAATTAGTAGTAGCAAGAGTATGGAATGAAGAGAAAGCCAGCCAACTAGTATTAAACTTGGCCAAACCACTTGAGGGGATTTTTATACTGATATGATAATTTGAAAAGTAATAGCTCTAGGTGTAAGGAAGTGACACTTGAGAACTTTGGTTTTATCTGGATGTATAAAGCAGAGAGATTTGTGTTAATTATCTTTATGATTCAAAACAGCTTATTATATGAAGTAGTTGTATGATTGGTACAAAATTGGCCAGCCGAAATTTGGGGGAGTGAGGAGAGAACTGGTTAAAGAAAATCTGTTATTAAAAATCATTTCCATTCTTCCTTTTCTCTAATGCCATAGAATGTTTCAATTGCCCTATTGCCAACAAAATAAGTATCTTCTTACCAAATGCTTCAAAAACAGCATTAACCTTCGGTTCAACTCCTGGAAAGTCTTCCACTATTTTCCTGGGAAAGCCTGGATCCATGGACTGTTTCTTCTCATCGAATCTGCACCAAATAAAGGAATACAGCTCAGCATTGCATAGAGGCCATGTTACCAAAATTCATAAATCACATTAGGTTTAATGTGGAATTCTAGTAAACTTTCCAAGCACTGCAAATAAATGTCAAACCTGTCTAGCACTACAAAAATATGTGAATTTAGTGGTACTGGAAACTTAACTCAAACTATATCTTCACCAGGAATAGAGGCACACATTCTGATCTAGAAGATGCTGCTTGTTATTATAGTTCATAAGACTGGGCAGAATCTTAGTCATCTTTCTATCACAGAGACATGAAGATATGAACAAATACATAAAGCGCATTGAGTCATTTTTCTCAAATACGAATTTCAAGTTCTCCACCATGCTTGGCTTATGTGTGCCCTCTCTACCCTGCACATCTGGGTTTCCTATGTTTCCTAGAAAAAGGGATTAGAATGAGAAGCAAAGCACAGTAAATGTATTTTGGACTTGTTGGCTGGACCTTGGTGGGTCTGCCCAGATGTCTCAGAGTCTGTGCAGATGGCCAGGAATTAGCTTCTATATGAGTCTTGGGTTCAATCCATGAAACTGGACTGCTCCTGCTCATTGTCCTCTTAAACAGGCAAGGTAATGAGTGAGTGAGGTTAAAAGAAGCCCTTGAGAATCACAGAATAAAGCTGAGAAGGCTGAGAAGATGAGACAAACACCCAACAAGGCCTTTAAGAACGTGGGCAAGGATGTGAAATTGTGGCCTGGATTCTCAGGGCTTCGTTCAAAAAAGAGAAGTCCAGCCGGGTTTGGAGTGCAGCAGGAAAAGCTTCACGGAGGTGGCGGGACTTAAGCCAGGACTTGGGGGTGGATAAGGTTTGGGTAGGTAGAAGGGAGAAGAGGGCGCTCCTGGTAGGTGTGGCAACAGCACAAAGGAAAGCTTCCTCCCAGGGCACATGGCACTCAAAACAGAAGAGCTTAAGAAATGTCTGCTGCCAGGCACCGCTGTAGTTAGTAATCACTTCCTCCACAGTTGTCTAAAGCTCCATCCTTCCTACTGAGCGGGAAGCAGAGCTAAGAGCAAGGCAAGGAATTTCCTTAGAAAAAGGAAATAAGTTCTCTAGTTCGGTTCCATACAAAGTCATTCCAATCGCATATTACCTCCAGTATTTGTCCTCTACAAAGAAGTATGTTTTCTTCTTTT
Source organism: Pteropus vampyrus (assembly GCF_000151845.1). Taxonomy (NCBI): domain Eukaryota; kingdom Metazoa; phylum Chordata; class Mammalia; order Chiroptera; family Pteropodidae; genus Pteropus; species Pteropus vampyrus. Next base: position 63,563 of record NW_011888920.1, read on the forward strand.
CCTTATCAAAAACGGCTGCATCTATTTTCTTTACTGTTGAAGGAAAACCCAGTGTTTGGATGCCTCTAGGGTAACCTGCTTGTACCTCATTTCCTCTGATGGCCCAGAACCGATTTCCTGTTTAAAAAAAAAAAATAATTCAGAATCACATTGAATTTATAACCATTAAGCTTTGCGGTTTTAGAAATATCGTTTAGCACTTTTGATTTTATAGTAAAAAGAAAGCCAGAATTTTAGGTTTAGTCACCAGCTCAAAGTGAGCATTTAACAAAAATTTGCCTATTGAATGAATGAACATAGATCAAATGAGGGAATATAAAGAAGGCCAATTTATATTCCTGTGTTCATTTTTATCATCTGTAAAATATAAATAAAACAATACCAGTTCCAGGTATTTTTTCATTATCTTAGAGTAATAAAGTAGACAATTTTTGTCATAGTAGAGAAAATTAAAGTCCTATTCAATTTTCCTGTGAGAGGATTTATTTCAACAAATTGAAGAAATTATTATGTAATAATTACCTTTAAAAATGAAAACAATATCCCTGATAGTAACTTCATATGCAGCATCCACTCCTGAAGGAAGAGATGGCCAAAATGAAGAAATCAAATAAAATCCAGGTTCAGGAATCCTTACAGATTTGCGCCAAAAATGTCTGAAACATATGTAAAAAGAAATCAAAATTGAGAAATAGTCTTTCATCTTTAGCATTATTTTCCTCATTGCCCTGCCTCACTCATCTTCCTGCCATTCCCTTATCCTCTAGGCT
>NW_011888920.1:68162-82848 GCF_000151845.1 Pteropus vampyrus
AGCAGAGGAAATTTTCCCCACTTGGATATAAGTAATATCTAGAGCACATGTTGGTGTAGATTCAATACAATACATTATCCCTTGGATATCTGCAATTCGATATAATGAGAAATTGTCCTTAAAGACAGTTCTAAGATCACACAGTAACCATGGTAATCAAAGAAATAATGATGCTTCCTATATTGTGCTTATATTAAGACAGAGAACATAATTTTTAGACATCGAACATGTTTTCAATAACCGTTAAAACAGCAATATATTCTGCCGGTCCTTTCCCAACTATAAAACAAACCAAAATCATTCTGAGGGATGTATAACTAACCTGATGTATCCTTTGTCCATTTTTCGTCATCATCAAAGTGAGCATCTCCATTAATTCCTGGCCCCGGTGAAAAAGCATGAGCCAAAACCATTCCCGGCCCATCAAAAGGGATAAAGTCTCCATGTTCTAATAGAGAAAAATGTTTTTTATTAGAAAGATAGGTAATGAGAATCTCTTTGCAAACTTTTCCAATAAAACAACACCAGGTAAATAGATGCATCTCAAAATATTTTTGTTGTTAATGTTTGTGTTTGCTTTTTTACCTCTAGCTGCAAAAGTGATCAGTATGTCAGCCTCTCCTTCATAAATCCTGGAGAATGTAAGTGGAGTCACCTCCTCCCAGACTTTCAGAGCTTTTTCGATGGCAGAATCAACAGCATCTCTTGGCAAATCCAGTGTATAATTCACAATCCTGTATGAGAACATGTGAAGAATTTAATATTTTCCCCGGAGAGAATCAATTGTGAAATCTCAGTATCATGTGAAAGCCTCTTGGGACCCATCACCTGTAAGTAAGGCGAGTTTTCCTCCACTTTGGCATGCCGGGAAAAGTACCGAAGTCGCCAACGTCGGGAACTCCGCACCTGGGCATGCGCATCACCTCCAGCGTTTCTGAGTCCAGCTTCCCCGTTACCTCCAACCCCAGGAACTTCTGCATTTCTTGGATTTTTTTAACAACAGGACCACTGTCCTTTCTTCTAACAAACTGTTTCACGTCTTTTGCAAGGTTGTAGTAGTTTTCCAGGTAGTGCTAATGGAATAATAAGTATAGTGTTTAGGTCATTCTTATGTTTTTTTATCCCATATAGTCCTTTTGTGCAGTTGCTCACTTAATCTATTGAAAGTATTCCTTCTGATTGCTGAAATTAAAATAAGCGTCATGTTCTGTTCAATTCTTCAGTTATAGACTCCTCTTCACTTTTGTTTTATCTTTGTAACTAAATAATTCCCACAGCTTAGTTTATTAACAGAACAATGAAAATAAAATGGAAAATCTAGTGAACTTAAAGGAGAAAAACAAAATGAACAGACTTCTTTGGGCATAATTGTATATTTCAGGTACATTTATTCAATTTCCTCAATTTTCCACTTTATGTGTCTCACGAGGACCTGGCTTAAGAAAAAAATGGACAAAACTCTGTGTCTAAACATGACACTAGTAATAGAAAAATCTAGCTAATCTTGCATTGTATCAAAATACCTAGAAGTTCCAAAGCACAATAAATGTCGTACAGCCTCCCCTTGTGATTCATGTTATCTCAAGCCCCAGTGCTGCTGCTGCTATGGTATCTGTGGTCTTAGGAAAATATCTAACACATCTCACTTTTGTTTCTCTGTATACAAAAAGAGGAGCCCAAATCGTGTGATACCGAGAACTTTTTCACACCCAACACTTTATAACTCTATACTTTAAACATTCCTGCACAGTAATTCAAACCACTCTGCATAAGCTTTATAAATGAAAAGCAGAGATGGTTGCCCCACTTGGCCCTGTGAAGGAATGTGAGGGCTGTCTTCCTTAATTACCTGAACAAGGTCCATGCTGTCGTCCCTTGCAGGTCCATTCAGTGGATAAGCTGAGCAAACCACCACCCACAGCAACAGTAGCATTGGAAGATTCTTCATTTCCACTGGCTTTACTCAGCTCTGTGTTGTCTTAATGTCTTGCTCTTTGCCTCTCTTCTTCTAGGTCCACACTCTGGAGCTCAACTTTTATAGAGTGACAGTGTTTGTTTAGATCACCCACAGCTTGACTCATGATTGCTGTCATCCGAATAGCAGCAGGACCATTTCCAAAAATTCCAATACCAAAGTAGTATGATACAAGCTACTTTACTAATTTCTCTCAACCTTTCCAATTTTGCAAGTCAAAATAGTGATTAATCTCCAGGAAATGCTTCCTGTATTGGCAAGGAGAAAACTGGGCTTTTTTTTTTTTCTTTTTACTCTGGAAAAAAAGCGACTGCAATTCACTAGACAATTTATGTTTGTGTGTTTGAAAGAAGCAGGCTGACTTGGTAAAAAGTCAGAATTGTGCGGAACTTTTAAATGTGGTTTTAAGGACATTTAAAATCAAATGTTATAAGATGTAAGTTAATGAAAAGCTATATATATATATATATATATATATATAGCATAATCTATTAGATTCTCTAAAAACAAAAGAAATAACATCTAGAATAAAATTGGACGATAGTGTTCATTTTTTGTGTCTTTGATTTGAAATACCTACTACTGCTTTCTGACTAGGTTTGTTAGTCCTTGATGAGTAAAAACATATAGGTAGGATAGAAAAAAAGATTGTGAAGAAGAAAGTGTATCTATTCTCTTTTGGTTGATCTTAATTCTGTACCCGGTATATTAATGGGCAACAAATTTGTAATATCTGCTCCATAAATACTAGTAAAGTTGAAATAAATTATATTGCTCACTGGACCGAAATACTCCTTTGTCTTTACCACTACAGTTATAAAAAAAAGTTCTCTTTTAATCTCTTTTTCTTCTCCCTAAATCCAAATTAGTAGATACTTTGAAGTTAAAAAAAACAAAAAATTCTAAATTCTATCTTCGTGCTGCTCATCTTTTTTCTGTCTTCTTCCCTCCTCTTTTTTCCGTCTTTTCTGTCTCTTCCCTTTCCTTCCTTTTCTCTGTCAAATAGAGTACTGTTCGTATCAATCGTGTATAAATGCCTGTAGAAAAGACCCTAAACATTCTCAGAAGAAACTTTGTTAAACTTTATTTACAGCCCTCTCACCACCTGCCACACACCTATCTCTCCCATCAATCTCACTTCCCTTACTCTTGCAAAAACAAAAACAAAAACAAAAACAAAAACAAAAACGGAAATATAAAAAGAATGCAAATCGGAGGGAGCAGCAAAATTTACACTTATTAAACATTCAATAAATGTACAACACTTTTGTTCATCACCACACCTTTTTTCTTTGCTTCTTTGCTTGTTTGTTTACTAAAAAGAAAAACATCCTAGGAATGTGTAGTAAGTAAAATGATGAATAAGAATGTGCACTTAGTGGACATTTAATAAGTTTTGCTCCCTCCCACTTGTGTCCTTTTTGCATTTTCTTTTTTTGCTTTATTTTTGAATGTTTCTTAATAAACACTAGAGAGATTTCATCCAATATGTGTAAATAATGGAATAGGATTTCATATGATAATAACATCCCTGTAGCAGGAGGTGCCCAGATGCCTGAGATCACTTGGCAGGGGCTACGCATCAAATTTAAGCATCCATTTTTAGACTAGATTCTGTCTAAAGGCAATTCAGAACTAGTGTTCTACATTTCTTTTGGGGAAAAAGCCTGTGTCCTTTCTTGATTGAAATAAAGAAAAAATATTTGTTCACACTGATGTCAGGATAGCTAAGAGCAGTGGAGTGGTAGCAGGGCCTGTACCAAAATGAATTCCAGGAAGAAATAATAAAGTCAGACGGAAAAGGAAGTAAGAGATTAAAAGCAGAAGAGCTGTGGCAGCCACAATAGTCAATTCCTTCTACATTAAGGCTTTTTTTTTTAAATAAAATTTCTCTAGCGTCATAACTTAAAAATGTTTTTTTTTAATTTAAAGGGAAGCATGACAGATATTTTATTTTTCAACTGCTTCAATGTAATTGGCAAAATGGGCCATGTTGTTCCTGAAATAAATACAGAAGTCTGACAAATGCAGAACTTTGTCATCTTTTCAAGCAGCTTCAGAGACTTCTCTGCGAGTTTGTCCTCAAGCCCCAGGAAGAGGTCATTATTTATTTCTTGATGGTATCATGGACCTGCCTCTGTTGCTGATTTTTCACACTGAATTACTGTATATTGGTTTATTTATATGCCTCCCTTATACTACTCTATGTTCTTGACAGTAGGGACTGTGTCTCATTTATTTCTGTACTCCGGATACTTAGCATGGTGACTCGCATATGGCAGGTACCCAAAAAGTGCTTAGAGAATTAATTAATATATTAATGATGAATGAAAGGCTCACAGCACATTCATACAGGTGAATGAAAAGCTAAAAAATTTACAAATCATGCATATGTCTCTAAATTCCCAGATTTTACATGTCATATTTACCAAATACCCTAATAACTGAATTTTAAAGAAGTTTCAGTTTCTCAGAAAATGATTAAAGTTGCAAATGCATTAATGAGAAGGAAGGGGTTAATTATAAAGAGCGACTGAGTGGAAGAAAGAAGAGAGGGGAGGGGCAGATAGGAAGGGAGGGAGGTACTGGGGAGGAAGAGAGAGAAGGGGAAAAGAAAGAAAGAAAGAAGAGAGAGAATACGTACACTAGATGTAGAGCGTACCTGTGAACATCAGAAAAAAAGGGCTTTTCAACACAGAAAAGAAAACCACTTCTACAGAACAATCATTTGTTATATGACTACTGTCATAGATCTAACTTCTGGGAATCAGAGACCTGGAAGTAAACTTAAAGTCCAAGTAATATTTTACCTGATAACTTTTCACATTTGTCACCCTATTTATCATGCTTCTCCATGACTAATCAGATAATACATGATCCTTGCTGCCTCCAGCTGATATTATTCTTTCAGCTATACATTCATTTATCAAGAGTTTGAATCTTAAATTCTTCAGAATACCCAAACTGAGAGTGTAAATTTGGAGATAATATTTAAAAAGGAAATTTAGAGAAAAAGTGACCAAATTAGTTATTTAAAAATAGAAGAGAAGGAAAGATGAAATGAAGGAACGAAGGAAGGAAGGATATAATCTAATAGAGATGACCCCTGCATAATTAATTCTATAAGGCATAAAGAAAAAAGCCGTACAAGAATTATGTTTCTACAAAACATTTTAATTAAAATGTTTTTAAAACGTTTCTATAAAACATTTCAATGAAAGTTTTTTATGTTTCAATAGAATTTTATATTTTTATTATAAAATTCAGAATATGGAAAAAAGTAGAAAGAAAATAAATCATTTATAGTTATGCCGTAAGAAACAAAAAAACACTACTAACACGTCACTGTACTTTCTCTTAATTTTTAAATACCTGTATATTCTTTTGTACATCATGATTGTCATGAGAAATTTATGAAATTTTATCTATTCGGAATCTCAGAATTTTAAATCAGACCATATATGCTAATTTCATGCCTGTTTAATTTAATGCCACAGAAACTTTTAAACCTTTTTAGTTGGAAGGTGAACTAGAATAGAAAAAGAGAATTAGGAACAGAGAACACCTGCACGTGGATAGCTAAGTCTTTTTCATTTATAAATGCTTAATGACTCACATCACTCAACATAAATGGTAAAAAATGATGAAATCCTTCATTCAAATTCCTTAGCAATGACAATGGCCTGTATATGGCTCTAGGCAGCTTTGATTTTACCAAACGAAGGAGAGCATTTTGTAATATTCTTGGCACAAATATTCCAATTGTGCAAACAGAATAACACTAACTGAAATTGTTAGTGGTACTCCAACAGGCAAGTACATTCCCATTTGACTGTAGGGTTGAAACTGTTGCAGGAGAAACACTTCTTCACACATGAGGATGAGGGTAGAAGCTGAAGGGGAATGGGTGTGAGAAATAGAGTGGACCAAACATAACCCCAGACTGCCTAATCTACCAGACAAGCTATCTTTTAATTAAAAAACTGACTTTATCGAACAAACTGAGGAAAGGCAGCTCTAATTAAGCCTTTTATAGTCTGACCTATGGATTCTGAAATTGTTCATTTTGAGTCAGTTGGCAGTTGTATGTCTTCATGTAATTTTTTTCCAGGGTGGTTCAGAAGAAATGTACTGATTCTGGCATGTCTGAGCATCTCTTTATTTATCCACTTTTAGGGGAGAGATCTTGGATGGGTATAAAATTCTAGGGTCACAATTTCTCTTTTCTCTTTCAAAATCAACACCCATCTAATAGAGAGACACAGCTTCAGTGTTTTCAGTTCATAGAAAAATAAATGTCCTGGTTGCTGAGAAAATATGTGAGAAGCAAAATATTTTCCTAATTTTTTCAGATGACCAGAAATTATTGAGGTTTTATAAGACAAACATAGATAGACCCCCAAATCTTTTTTTTTCCACTGCAGTGTTACTGTTCTTATAAGCAGTAAAAAGCTCATTCTAAAATAAGCAACTTTGTTTCCAATGTTATAGTATTTTTTTTCTTTTCATTTTAAGTTCTATAGTAAAAGTTCAAGAAAGGTTTCTTCAGTGGCTCTAGCCAGTGTCTTTTGTTTTAAAAAAAGTTATATCTATATATAATATGAATAAGTATGCTCATATTATATATAGTTTTGTGTTTTACATTTAGGTCTGAGATACATTTTAAGTTAATTTTGTGAATCATAGAAAGTCTATCTCAATTCATTTTTTAAAATTTTTAAATTTTTTAATTACTGTCGCTATTCAATATTGTCTTAGTTTCAGATGTACAGTATAGTAGTTAGACACTTATATTACTTACAAAGTGATCCCCCTGGTAAGTCTAGTACCCACCTGGCACCCTACAAAGTTATTACACTATTATTGATTATATTCCCTATACATTCTTGTGACTATTTTGTAACTGCCAATTTGAAGAAAGGAGATGATACAGACAGAAGAAGAATAGACAGGACCAAAATAAATAAATAAATAAATAAATAAATAAATAAATAAATAAATAAATAAGAAAAGGTGTAGCATGACATTGAGTATTGTAAACTGAAGAATTAAAACTAGCTAGTCTGAAGTTAAGGTTGAGTTCCTTTCATTGTGACTTGGCAGATCTTTGCCTAGTATGGAAATAAACAAAGACCAACCAAATGGGAACAAGTAACTGTAATTTATTCAGAGCTTGCTATAGCATCACTTGTGTTTTGGCAGAAACTCAACATCAGGCAAAGGAGTGGGAAACTTTACAATGGAAAAAATGGAAGACCTCATGTATATCCTGATTGGAGGCTGTCAGCATAGGAAAGCTGTAGGTAGGATAACTAGAAGTGGGGCATTCTATGCTATTGGTTAGGGGTACATATTTGACTCTTTTTGATTGATCCTCTATTGGAAACAAAGACAAAAATTAGAGAAACTGTCAGCTATTAATCAAGTCTTGGCCATTTTGGACTGATTGTCATAGAGGTTATTATTTAGCTTCCTGGATTGTCACTAAAGATAGCAATCTGGCTTCCTGAAAGCCTGACTTACAACAGCTAACTTCCTAGGTTGTTTACTGTAGATAAGGGGGTTGCTTTCTTAAGCAGTTTACTACAGGTTAAGTGTCAAAGTTTTATTTTAATATGTGTTCTGGCCATTGTTCGTTTGTATATTTAGTATTTCACTAGAAAAGCTGTCTCTAATCTATGGCTTATGCACTTCTACAATAGATCAAAAGCTGTCTCTAATCTATGGCTTATGCACTCCTATAAATTAGGGAATTTATCCTTGGCTGAATGACCTCTTCTTTTGCTACCCACATATTCTTTGCTTAAATTCTGAAATTCATAAATACTTTATTCTTGGGGTTAGGTCAAATACCTGTAACTAGTAATGTTTATTGCCCTGGTGAATTTGTGGTAATAGTCTTAGGTACTGCTTTGCCATGGCTCTGACACCTCATCTTCTTTTGAGTCATGATTTGTTAATGTTGACACATTTTTGAATGGATCACACTATGCAAGAATGACAGAATGAAATTTCGTGTTGTAGCAATAGCAAAATCAGGGTTGGATGTATACCAAGGCAGAGCTAACTCACAAATCCACAGAGCTGGAATTGGTTGCCAGTTTACTCTCCATTAAAATTATATTGTGAGAAGAATAAAATTGGGGGTCTGAACTTTTATTCTGAACTTTCATTATTTTGTAAGGTTTTGGGCAATTAATGTCTCTGAATCTTCTCAGAGTGTGTAATGTGGTCAGATATATTTTCAGAACTATTCTTTAAGAAAGGAAAAAACCACTATATACTGATCATCTAGTATGTGCCAAACACGTTACATGCATTATACCTAATCTTTACACTTACATTGCAAGGTAAAGATCAGTATTCTCATTTCACAGATAAAAAATTGGAGCTCAGAAAAGTTAAAACATTTGTTTGAGTCCACATACACCGTGAGTAGCAGAGATGCTGCGAGTGTTTTCCATCAAAACCAAAACAGAAACAAGAGTTTGCAGTGTCTGCAAATTAACTCCAATCCCTGTATCTCATCTGTTTATGACACCCACTTAGTCTGGACTTAACCCTTCCCACAAATTTCCTCTCTCAAATTTTCAAATTCTTGAAAACTGAATCCTGGACATGTCTCTTAATCCAATATCTGTCTGACAATTAGTTCTCAGTTTTGAGGGCTCTCATCGATTTCTGACCTTTTGACTTTCCTCTCCCTTTTTTAAGCCCAGTCTTTCCTAGCCATTATCCTTTCCTCGTGCTCCCCAGATGTGACCCAGTTAGGATACATGTCTATGAGCAGTTACTACGTGTCACTAAGATTCAAAAATCCACAAAGCCTCCTCATTCATCAAGATTGGTCACTGTTTCAATTCCAGAAAAAACATCAGCAAAATCTTGCAACCATGAATTCCTAAGTGTTTGTGAAAAAGGCCAAAACTAAGGTTCTGAGCATAAACACACAGTTCGGTACCTTTGTGGCCTGAAACATATTTCACAACCCTTGTTTCTTTTGAAAGTCGTATTTTATTCAATTACAATATAAGAACATGCTGTTCCAGGTCATGAGTTTGGAGCATGAGTGGAAAAACCTCTCCTTAAACCTCACGTATATTTACATCTCCCTTAAGATATTTTATTGTTGATGTGATTGCTCCAAAAAAGTACATAATAGAAGATCTTTGTTGTCGTTGATAATTTATTCATCATTTTATTTTGTCTCTAATAATTGGACCACACAGTATCAGATATTGCCTCTTGTTAGTTAAGATTATTAGCCAAGAGAATCAAAGTGGCATAGTAGAAAGAGCATAAGTTTGGGGTTAAACAGCCCTCAGAATCTTAGTCTGCACTTACTAGTTCTGTGATACAAAACTGCTTATCTTCTCCATGCCCTTTTTTCTTCATTCTTAAAATGGCATTAAAAATGTCCATTCTACAAATTTGATATATAAAACAGGAAAAATATATAAATTTCTTGCCACATAATAAACATTATTATTCATAACAATTTAATATCTAGAGCGGTGGCAAAAAATTAGGTGATTGTATTTCTAACTTTGGATGGTCTTTAGTAGTTGGGAAAAAGGGAAATATGGAGAAAATGGAAGAGGGTCTACATGGGCTCTCTACCTGCCTTGTAGGTCAGAGTGGTTATTGGGGTGTGACTATACCTCTTGGGGAGGAAAGCAGCAAAACTGAGCATTTCTGAGTTAAGAGGAAGTTGAGATGGGAAGAAAAAAGATTCAGCTGAGTAGCTAGTAAGTGCCAGGGCTTCACCTGTGTTAATCCTCAGAGCAAACCCTGAGATTTGAAAAGGTAAACTAACTTTCCTAAAATCACCCAGTGAGTCACAGTGCAAATTTTCTGACTTAACAATGGGCTTTGTACAATCAGTCACTGCCCACAACTCTGCCTTCCAAGATATTTGCAACAGGTCAAGAGATAAACCATACCTTCACTTCCTGCAGTACAGCATATGATGTATTCTGAAGGTTTCTTTCACTGTAAAACAACTTCAGGCTTAATAAAACCCACTTTTTAATGCTTTCCTGGACTTGTAGGAGATAATGGAAGTCTCCAGGGTTTCCCTAGTGCCCCTATACACAGACACACATAGACACAGACACACATAGACACAGACACATATAGACACAGACACAGACAGACTCACGCACACACACATGCGCATGCACATGCACACACACACACACTGAGCTGAAGCTAGATTAAGGATGAGTGAGAAGGTAGCAAAGAACAAATGGGAACAAAAAGTAAATTCTCTAATGTCCAAACAAATGACTATGGTAGAAGGACTTCCATGAGGATACTAAATCTTGAACAATCTGTGAGGTGAAGGATCTGTATCTAAAGTTCCTGCCACAGATCCTAGAAAGAGACCAAAATAGCTCTAGATGAAAAAAATCCCGTTGCTTTCTAATAGAAGCAATAACCAATATTCTTAAGAAAAATGCACACCTTCTTTAGACTCTAGATTGCTGCAAATTAAAACTAAAATTGAGCTCACAGTCAAAGTTCATCTAACACACAAAGATACCAACTCTAGGACTGAAAGTCAATAACAATAACTGGAATTCAGCAAATAGCAGACTTAGACCGACAAGGTATTTGGATATTTAAATGATCAAATCCAGACTATATAACAATAAAGAATTTAAGGTACAAAGAAGTAAATAATGGAATCACAAAAATGAACAAGCAACAAGGGACTAAGAAATGACCAAATCTGAAAATGAATCAAATGGAAATTCACATTTTTCATTTGCTACTTTTAAATATTTTTCATCTCTATATTATGTCTGTTTTCCATTAAATCCTTGAAAAATACTTATAACTGATTTTAAAGTCCTTTTTAGGAAACTTTATACACTGCTGGTGGGACTACAAATTGGTACAGCCACTATGAAAAACAATATGGAGGTTCCTCAAAAAACTAAGAATTGATCTACCATATGATCCATCAATCCCTCTACTGGGTATTTACCCGCAAAGACTTGAAAACTCATGTCCAGAAAGATATTTGCACACTGATGTTCATAGCAGCATTATTCACAGTGGCCAGGACATGGAAGCAACTGAAGGGTCCTATGGATAGATAATTGGCTAAAGAAGCTGTGGTACATATATACAATGGAATATTACTCAGCCATAAGAAGAGATGAAATACTGCCATCTGTGACAATATGGATGGACCTCAAGATAATCATGCTAAGTGAAATAAGCCAGACAGAAAAAGTTGAAAATCACATGATATAACTTATATGTGGGATATAAACCTAAAAGCAACAAATGAACAGGACAAACAAACAGAGACTCATGGACATGGACTATAGGATAGTGGTTACCAGAGGACTAGTGGTTGTTAAGTAGGGTGGAGAAGGAGGCGGGAGGTAGACGGGGTAAAGGGGGTCAAATATCGGGTTTAGGGGAGGATGAAGTTGGTAAAGGGGATCAAATATACGGTAGCTGAAGGAAACTGGATGTTGGGTGGTAAACACACAATAGAATATGCAGATGTCAAATGATAATGTACACCTGAAAATTATATAATCGTATTAACCAATGTTACCCCCAATAAACTTAACTAACTAACTAAATAAATGAAAATAAATAAATTTCTTTTTTTGCTAATTTCATCATTTTGTCACTTCTGTGTCTGTTTTTGTTGGTTAATTGTTCTTATTATGGGTCGCATTTTTCTACTTCTTTGCATGTTCAATAAATTTGTATTGGATGCTAGACATTGTGAATGTTATACTGCTAGGTGTTTAGCTTTTTATTTTTTTAAAGGTGTTCAATTTAGTTTTGGCAGGCAGCTATGTAATTTGCAAATCCCCTCAATCTTTTCAGAATTTTATTTTAAGCTTTTTTAGTGTGGATCTAGCCTTTCAATTAAGAGAAGTTCACTGAATGCCCCAAGTGCTCAGTATCTTGCCACTCTTGCTGGATGGAACTCAAGTCTCTTCCAGGCCTCTGTAATCTCTGGGAATTGTTCAGTCTACTGCTTCTTGATGGTGCATATGCTGCTCATCAGCATATTCAAGTGGACGCCTCTACCAATTCTGGGGGCTTTCTTTGTATGGGTCCTTCCTCTTCTATACTCTTCTCTGCAAATTATAGCCACTTCCACCTCCCTGAACTTTAATATCAGTCTCCTCAACTCAGTGAGACCACTGTGTTCTGCTGGGTTTACTTCCCCTGTGCTGTGTCTTGGAAAACACCTAACGACAGAAAGCAGGGAAGATTTGAGAGCCTGCGTCATTTGTTTCTCTAGACTGCATAGTGTCCAATGAATAGAATCAACTGTTTCTACATTTTTGCCCAGTTCTCTAGTTAATCATAGCGGGAAGGAAAATTCAGTACTAGTTATTTCAATATGACCAGAAACAAAAGTAATCCTCGGAAGTTGTGTTTACATACTAAAACATAATAAAACAAAAATCTTAGATTTTAATCTCCATGAGCTGGGAGTTTTCTTGCAGAAGTAAGCACAATCCTTTTTTATTTGATACATTATAACCTTCTTAAAATATTTAGATATTTGAATAACAAAACTATGCTCTAGAAAGTCACTCCTAGAAATGATGTATACTGTAAAGACTATTACTTATGCTTCTGCTGGGATATCCCATTAACTTCTAAATTGGTATTTTCCATCTATCCACTGAAGAATCCAACATTTAAATTTCTGGACCAAACCACTTTACTGGACCTCGATTCCATTTCATTACCTACTGGACATCCTTGCCTGAATTTCTCAAGGCTCCCCAGACTCAAAATGGGAGGATGGACAAAATAGGTGAAGAGGATTAAGCAGTAAAAACTTTTAGTTTTAAAATAAATAGATCACAGGGATTTAACAAGCAGCATAGAGAATATACTGTAATAACTTTTTATGGTGACAGAAGGTAACTGGCCTTAGGGTAGTAATTACTTCATAACATATATAAATATTGAATCACTATGTTGTACTCTTAAAAGTAATATAATATTTTAAGTCAATTATACTTCACCAAAAAAGGCTCCCAGACTAAACAAATTCAATTATTTTGATTCCATCTAGCAGACTACCACCTCCTCAATAATCTGCTTTTCCTTCTCTAGTCCCTATTCAAGGTCATTTCTCAAACCAGATCCTTAAATATCATTCTATATTATTCCTTTTCAGTCATACCCTACATGCAAAACACTAAACGAATTCTATTAATTTTCCCTTCTAGCTGTTGTAATGTCACCTCTGTCCTCCCCATGGCTATAATTCAGGTTTTCAGTATTTTTTGCATAGAGTAGTAGAATAGTATAATAGTTGTTCTCCTCTGTATCTAGCCTTAATTCCTTATGATTTATCTTCCATAGTTCCAACAAAAAATCTTCTAAAATGCAATTTAGTCATTTCTACCCATCTTAAATTTAAAAAGTCATGTCACTTATGAAATAAAAATCAAACTCATGACAGTAAAGGTCTTTTGTGATTTAGCGTCTTATCTCTTGCTGTTTCTTCTTTTATTTTTTTATGCTCCAAATTAATAAAAATTAGTCTTTGTGTATAATGGGTCTTCTGCCTGGAATACATTTAGCCCACTTTTCCACTTAAAAATTCCTCTCATGTTTTAAAACAGATCTCAAATATTGTTTTCCACACTATTCTGTGTTCCCTGAATCCTGCAGAGATTGACTCACTCTTATATTTTGTACATGCTTCTATTAGTGTATCTACTTTGTTGCTTAATAACTTGTTTTCATGTCTCTCTTTTAGTTTACCATAGTTTGTGCCTTTCAAGGCAGAAAGTTTCTTAGTCATCTTTGAATCCCTCATGCCTATCACAGGATCTAGAATCTAGCGGATTCTCAATAAATATTTTTGAATGAATGAACAAAGTAAAAAAAGTGAACCTCAGAAATTGTATGTCACCCAGATGTGGCATATCATTTCCTTTCTTTTGTATAGGGGCAGTGTTCATCACTGCATTGTTAGAAGGTAAAGAGGCTGACAAGATCAGGAAGGCTAGACTCTAGTTGTGTCAAGCTTGAGGAGTTAACTATTAATCAGTGGTCTTCTGCACCTGGTAATCTAAAAGATTGGCAGGACTCCGCCCTTTCCTGTTGGCTAACTTGCACTAAAGTATAATTTTTTAAAAAGTTAAAAATTATTTTCTTACAAATGTAAAATAAACATGGTAAAGATATTATTCAGTTCTCTAACTAATGAGGAAATTAGTTCACATAAGGATGTGCAGAACAGATATCTATGCAGTAAAAAATGCTAAAATAAATTTTCTAATGTCATAAATGCATTAATATTGTTTAGGGCAATAATATGTAATGTTTTGGGTTGTCTATCAGATGGAAAACAATTGTATCTCTAATAGATAACCTTTATTTGCATTGCTATATAAAAGAAATATTTGCATTATTATCTGTTTTCTATTATTTGTATCTTTACAGAGTTATAAAATATCCAGGTCGTTGGAAAATCAAAGCTACACACCATCATAAAATCAGCTTCTTTTCAGAAGACCCATTAGACAGTGTCCAGCACTCCATTATAAAGACACCTGTAGTTTCCAAGTCTTGGTTTTCCACTGACATTAGCAAGATATCACTACTATCTTTTCCAAAGAGAAATGATATTCCTGTCTGGACACATAAAGAATTCTTCTAATATTTTAAAGACTTTTTAATTGAAAGGTCAAATAAAAGAGG
>NW_011888920.1:83523-170845 GCF_000151845.1 Pteropus vampyrus
TCTATCTAGATTCTTTCTGGTCCTCGTATTTCCCTGTCTCTGTTCATTCTGCTAGTCAAAAAGAATCATCTGAGCTGAAAGGAGCTTGACCATTTCTTGGATATTGACTACATCAATCAGCAATGGGCTGCAAATAAATTGAAAATTACAAGTATTACACAAACCTGTAAGATATTAGTGGAGGCTTTAATATGTATGCAATTCAGAAAATAGGGAGAATGTGTGTCAAGGTAATGGAGAAAAAATTGATACAAGGCAGAGAAAGCTACCAGCATGATGTGCTCACCATACATCATGATCATTTTTTTTTTCACAATAAATCTATGTCTTGGGCACCACTAATATTTCCTCCAAAATTTAGAGAAGCTTAGATTTAATTTCTTATCAAATTCACATAGCAATTACATGACCCATATTGCGAGACTGGAGGTGCAACAGAAATTTTACCAAAATGTGAAACCGTATTTCATCTCTTTTTCTCTCTAGGCTTTTGGTAATACACTGTAGGTGCTTTTGGGGGTCATACGTAGTCTGGAGAATGTTTTCCTGACTTGAGACCAAGGATGTAGGTGGCTTTAGACAAGTGGCCAAAGCAAATACAACCCTTTTTTTTCCTAGTTGCCATATTTCTAGTCACTCCTTAGTATAATCATGTAGATACTTGTTTTATTTATTTAGAAGTAGGTCTAGAATTATTTTCAAAATACACATTCTATTTTTCAAGAAAAATTCTTAAAAATCAAATACTTTCAAGTTTTTATTTGAACAATGTACATATATAATATAAATCATTGGAAAAGTCAACACTGACAACAGAATAAAATTATATTATTATCATAATTATATAATTTACTTATATATTACTTACATTGATTGTTGTTTTCAAAGTTCTAGGTATAGTCTATTTTTACTCCAGAAGAATTCAAATGATATCCTTGCTGAAACATTTAATGATCAAAGAAACTAATCGTCTCTTAATTTTAGTTAAGGCAGAGAAATAATTACAATTTTTCAGTTCAACGATATCAGATACTGAGATATTCTCTTGGCCTTTGAAGGTGTCTATTTTCAAACTTAAGTGCAGAGTCAAGTAAAAATTGACAATGAGGGTTTTCAAAATAAAAAACTTTATGTATTTTGTATAATCACTTATCTATATGATCATTTCTCTATGGTCTATAGAGTTTACCTTATTTTATGCTACATGTCATTCTTTAATGGTATACTGAGCACATAACAAGCATCCAATAAATACTTATTAAACAGTAATGCATTGATTGACAAACGTGCTTAATAATATTGTTCCTAACATTCAAACTTGACATCGTTTTTCAGCGTTCTGGAGACACGATGTGATCGGACATCATATTCAAGTACATTAGATCCTTTATAAAAATAGTAGTGTTCTAAAAATGAAAAAAAAAATTGAATAGTTTAATGCTCTGCTTATATTTCTTTAAATAAAATATAATATAGATCTGCATTTTTAGATTATCTAAATTAGATAAGGTCTGATTAGTGAATATAAATGTTGGGTCTCTTGGCTGGTATCTTGCCCCCAGATACCTTCCTACTGCCAATCATTTCACCATTAAATATCTTCATTAATTTTATTAAGAAGATTATTTAGTCTTAAAGGCTGACTATTAAGATGTAAATATTTTTGAAAATTCACACTCCAGGTGGAGAACTCAGAGTGGGAGAAAGGAGATTGGGCCCAGGTAGGGCATATAGAAGCCTTAGTGGAGAAAGTAAGAAACATGGAGATGGGAAGAAACAACAAAATATCTTGTCCCGCTCAACAATTTTGCTTAGGCTGACCTTTAGTGAAGACATTCACAAACACAAACTCAAACAAACTTAAGCTTCTCTCATCCCACCACCAGCCCTAGTCCATGAGAACCCATGAAGAGTAGAAGGTAAAAACTGTAAGGTATAAAAAGCATAAGAGACTCAGTATTTTAAAAGGGATTTCAGTATCTTTATAGTTTCTCAATCTACTCACTGTTATAATAGAAAACTGCATCAATTGTAGGCCCAATTCTCGGGAAGTAAGTAGTAATCAATTTGGGATAACCAGTGTCCATTAACTGTCTCCTCTCGTCATACCTGAGCAAAAAAATAACCAGCAGGAACTCCATCAGTCGTGAATTTCATGACATAAAACTTGACATTTCATGACATGAACAACAAAAGCCATCTTATTCTCTCCTGAAAGTCTCTTCCTGAAAGGCTTTAAACTGTACTGACAAGAAAACCAAAGACCTAAAAAATTCACAGATTTACTCCAAGTCCCTATAGGACTCTAACCCTAGGCTTCCTGAGTTCTAGTCAAACACTTCCCCTACTCCTCCACAGTGCTTCCGCCAGTGTCTGGTCTTGCTTTCTAGAGCTCGATTGTCCAATTTTTTGTTAGCGAAGAAGACCTTGCAGGATCAGCTGTCACTCAGAGGATAGTTTCCTCATTCTGTCTTCTTTTTCTCATTTTGTCTTCAGAGTCCTTATGGAAAGGAATCTAAAAATACATACACCCTCCAAATTGACTGTAAAGACTAGGTTTCATACATCTCTACTACTATTTTCCAATGTGTTTCCATTGTGATTAATAACATGATGTTTTATTTAAAGTGTTCCTTTAAAAACACATGATATGTTATCTCATAAATTAGAATCCAAAAGTCCAGAGAAAAGAACTTGGTTGACAGTAACTCTTCCAGTCCTATATTCTCTTGATTACTCTTCCAGGAAGGTCAAAGATCTTTGGGAATTTGCATAGAAGTCTGCCTTTTGGAAAACTCTATTCCTTGCCTGTTTCACAAATCTCAGGGGTCAAATTACCAGCCATTAAAGTTCACCTCCAATATTGATGATCTACAAAGAAGTAGGTCTTATGAAGAAGTGGGTTAAAAACAGCTGCATCAATTTTTTTCACGTAGTCAGGAAAACCCAAAGAATGTATGCTCTTGGGATAACTTTGCTGTAGTCTTAAATTGCTGATTAACCAGTACTTATCATCTGTGAAGACAAAGGAAAAGGGTGCGTTGGAATAGCACAGAAAGAATAATTGAAATATGTACTGACTCACTACAAACAACGTCATTCATTTCCCATAGTTTCAAAATGTATCACTCCTTGTTCTTAAACATGACCTGTCTCTGATGGTTCTGTATTTTTTCCATAAGTACTACAATCTATATTTTACAAACTTTTATATATTAGTTAAGTATTTAAGCTATTTTAGGTTACAGTTTGAAGTATGATTAATAAAACTTGAAGTGCTGTTTCAATTTATAAAAAGTAGTAGTATTTCCTTAATTTATTTTCTTCCTTGAGGTAGAAAAACAGCTCAATAGCAAAACTAAACATTGGAATTACCTTTGAAAAGAAAAACTTGGTTTCTAGCTCCAATTTCATAAGCAGCTTGAATGCCAGATGGTAATGTTGGCCATAAAGAAGAAATTAAACCAGTACCTCTTTTTGGACTCTTGGGAAGCTTCCACCAGAATAACCTGGCATATAAAACATTTGACACATGTTAAAAATTATTATGAACTCAAGAATCATGAAATGTGAGTGGAAGGACTTGTGAAATGACTTAACGTTTCTTTCCATTATCTTCACATTGTATTCCATAGATGTCTGTGTAGGAGCACCACAAGGAAACAATCTTAATTGACTCTTCGATAATAGCAATGATCCCACAGGCAAACTGGTATATGAAAATACCATGGAGCTTGGAATTAAGGGATCTAGGTTCTAGTCTGTTCCCACAGTCCATTCACCCATTTTGTAATCTAAAGGAAATCACTTATCCTTAAGGGTCTCAGATTTTGAATCTCAAAAATGAAGGATATTTGTCTTCCCTACCAAATACTAATCTTCTATACTCTCCCACACCTTCAATATTTGTTTCAATTCGTGTTGTAAGGCAGAAACCATAAGTCATCCTGGAATTCTCTTCTCTATAATAAAGAATCAAATCCTTTAAATATACACTCTGTCACAGCTTTAGTGTCAGACTTCACCATTTTTCTCTGTGAGTATAATAGTTTGGCTTCTCTGCTTCCTGTCTTATCTTTCCCCAACCGAGAGTCCTCTTGCAAATCTATTTTTTTACAAGCCAGTTTTCTAGTTAAGACATAAATATAATCATACAACTCTTTTTTCTTCAAAATCTTCAAGATCTCTTTACTGCCTACAGAACCAAGTCCAAGTTCCAACTCACGATTTTTATCTACTTCATTTTTAAAAATCATTTTGAACCATTCTCTGACAAAAAAAAAAACCACCCTGGAACAGAGCCTTTAAAATTTGTCAGATATGAAAATGATCCCACCTGTCTTTAAAGAAAAAGATTTTATCTCCCACTGTAGTGACAGCATCAAAGCTCAAATTGGGCTCACAGGCAGCTGATTCTGTACTGTTAGGATCTGATGAGGGTCGATGCTTTTCTGGACCTCCTGAAAATACATTTCAAGAAACATTAGAAAAATCTGCATTTTAGTTCATAGGAGGAAGAATCGTTCTTCAAAAAAAAAAACATTTAATTTTCTTGATGAAAAATACATAAAAAGAAACTTAAGCCCTCTATAACATTTATAGAAAGCATACAATAAACATTTTTTTTTCTTCATGTAGTTCTGACACCATGGAGGAAAAGAATCTGTTCACTCTGGTTTTCTGGTCCCAGTTAGATTATTTCTCTGTGTCTTCTTCAATAGACAATGGTATGTTGGATAGAAAAAAAGGAGATTTGAGGCCAGAAGACTCAGGTTCTGCCTCTGGCTCTGGCATTAACATAGTAGGTCTTTTATGCTCATCTGTAAAAATGAAGATGATATCTGTGCTATCTACCTCACAAAGTTTTCTTTCATGTGGTTCAAAAGAGAAGGTAGATGTTAAAGTTTGGTCTAAATGCAGTTATCATGAAAACATGATACTGAGAAGAGTGAGTATTGTTATAAGGCAAAATGGTAAAGAAATTCAACTCACCATAGAGATACTGAATACCACGTTTGTCATCAGCAGAGAGGTGAAATATGTTGGGGTTAACATAACGGTAGGTGGGGAACATTATGGACTTTGGATCATTGGAATGTTGAAGACCCAAGGAATGGCCAAACTCATGAACAGCAACTAGGAACAAGTTGATGCCTAAGAGGAAATCGCCTAAGAGGAAATCAACCAGAAGGGGAAAAGAGCAGTGAACTATATTGACATTTAGAAGACAATAATCCAGCTGAAATCTGACACAATGAAAAGGGAAACATTTGGGAATCCTTTACTTGGTTCCCCTCCTTCTTGCACAAGGTTTTTCAGCCTTGGCACTTTTAATATTATATGACAGATAATTCTTTGTTATAGATGTTTAGAAATCTCTTGTTTACTATTAAATTCAAGTAACAAACCCTCTTCAATTTTACAACTAAAAATGTCTCCACACATTGACCAATGCCCCCTTGTGGGGAAAAATTGTCTCTGGTTAAGGATCACTGCACAGTCACACAAATGAAATATATTCTGTTGTGAAAAATTCTGGAATAACTCATAGCTGTGTTCAATAGTTCTCACTGCCTCTAAATCATTCCTACTACATTATGCTTTTACTCTTGATCAGACTTGAGTGGATATGCAAAAGTCTTTAGTAACCATCCTTTACTTAACCCAGTATAAGGTCATATTAAGTTCCATATTCTATGAGTCACTGAAAAATATACCACATTGTATCTAATCCTTATACGATGGAAAGGAAGTCACCACGCTTCCTATTTACAGATGAGTACACAATATCAGCAAGATTAATTGGCCAAATTAAGTGCTGACCCAAGATTCAAATCCAAATTTCTTGGCTCTAAAGCTCATCCTTTTACTATATTTGATTCTAAATGAAATCAAAAAGACTGTGCTTACAATTTAGATGCATTTACACTGCCAAGTTATAGTCATGCCTATTCATTATTCTGTATGTCCTAGAGAATGCACCTTTGTAGGTAAGAGAGAGGTTTGTCCTTTCTCTCAAGCTTTTCAATTCCCAGAAGATGTGAATAGCTTCTGACTTATTTTTCACCTGTTTTCTAGTCTAAATGTCTTCATTTTTGTCTTTTTCTGTGTAAAAACTGAAGCTCAAAACTGACTTGCCAAGGATCACACTTTACTTAGTTGCAGAGTCTGGCCTTGAAATATGCTCCAGTACCCAAGTGGGAACATAGAGTCTATACCTCTCTTTTGTTGGGTATCTAGGAATTCTCTCTAACATAGGGGTCCAGTGACTAACTCAGATATGCTTTCACTTCTCTCAAATAATGACAGAGAAGCAAAGACTCTGTCATTTTCTCCACTCTGCATAAGTTGGAGAAGAGTAGACAAAGATTTTTATAATTGGAACTAAACCTGAATTTATCTTATTCCTAATTCCTATAATACTTTGTACAAAAGACCACTACTGGTGCTCATCTCAGAATAATGGATTTCTGTTTATATTCTGCTTCTCACTAGATTGTGTGCTCCTCCAGGGCAGGGGTGTGTCCTTTTCATGTCTGTATCCAAACACCCCCATCCCATCACCTAACACCATAATAGAAATGTAGTAAACATTAAGTAATTCTTTGTTCAGTTTATTGTGTCAAAAAATTAGGCTGAGAATGAGCACTTTAAGTTAGAATTTCCATAAATAATTTAGCTTTTTGAAAACATAGAATCAAGCCAATTAAAAATAAGGTAACATGGACAGGTAGAAAGTACACATTGAGATAAAATAAGAGCTAGGAAATGCACGCCCTGGCTTTCCAATAGAAAGATTAGGAAGGCTTCTGGTATGATGGTTTGAATTTTTCAATAGACAGTGATAACTCCAAACAGGGAGACTAGTTATCTCCATCTTTCAAGTCTCTGAGAGGAATGGTAAGTTATAGCTCCTCTGTAAATACACACAGGTATTAATAAATGATCAGCTGGGCATTCTAAAACTTTTATCCCAGAATCACAAGTGACTACATGACCGTATAACCTTATGTTTCTCAATAAGGATCTCTAAATTCTCTATAGCATCATCTTTCTGTGTCACTATGAATCTAAGAAATTGTCAACATACAATGGATCATGAAGATGATCATGCTAGCCCAGGGTGGTTGGCATACACTGAATTAGTATCTGTGTTTGCTTGAGTTTATGGAGTGCTCTGTCAAAAGTGATCATTAAATAACAGCTTTTACCTTTCCATAATATGGTTCTTAAGGTTCCTGAGTTTATACTAATGAACTAACTCATCCTCAGATTCTTAGAACTGATCTTTAGAATAATCTAGTCCAATATTCTCAATTTACAGAGAGTGGAATTGAGACAAAATGTTATATTTTATTTAGTGGTAAAATTATAATCGGAACAAGTTTTCCCATCCAAGGTAGCCTTTCTCAGAATGTAGCCATTCAACTGGTGAAGTAATTTAGAATTTGTTAGGGTTTTCTTTTGTGGTTTTGTTTATTTATTTGCCTACCTTTAGAGTTTGCAGTCCACATTTTAGCCTCATTAAAATGTGTGTCCCCTCCAATACCAGATCCAGGTCCAAAAGCATGAGCTAAGACTCCATCTTTGTCATTAAAAGGATAGAAGTCTCCATGATCTTTTTAAAAAGGAAAGAAAATTAGTCTTTCTATACTTGCTATTGGTCATGCCAAATAATACAGATGAAGTAAGTCCAAGTTCTCTACCTCCAAGAGCAAAACGTATCATAATGTCAGCCTCTCCTGTGTTAATCTTTTTGAATTTCAAGGGTGTCACGTCACTCCATACTTGAAAAGCTTTCTGGATGGCATAGTCAACATCCACACGTTTCATGTCAGGAGTGTAATTATTGATTCTTTACCAGCAAAACAAAAGAGAGGAAAATATATAAAAAACATGTGTTAATTTTGTCTTATTATTATACTTCGTTTCTGCTACCATCATTGAAGAATGAATTATTTCATAAATTAATTGTCCAGATTAAAAAAAAAAATACTTCTTATATTACAGAAACATTTATCCTCTGACAGCATCCTCCTTAAGCAAAATATAACTTGATTTATTCTCATTTATGATTTATAGGTCATCGTCATGAAAATTTACATTCATAGAAGTTTATGCCTTTTGCCGTTAGACCTCTGAAAAAGTAGAAAAATACATAGCTATGAGGTTACCTGTAGGTGATAAGATGTTTCTTCCATACTGGCCTTCCTTGCATTGTCCTGAAATGATGACCGTCAGGCACTCCACATCGAGGCATGTGCATCATGTTCAGAGTAGATGTGTCCAGTTTTCCAGTCACTTTTAGCCCCAAGAACTTCTGCATTTCCTGAATTTTATTCTCCATAAAGTTTTCATTGATTTTCATTTTTGTCCCTGGATTTTCCTTTTCCTTAAAGTTATAAAAGTTTTTCAAGAACCTCTGGAAAAATACATTTAGTAATACATTATTATAATATATTATTATAAATAAAAAAGTTTCTGTTGTAGCTCTGCATATATGACTCAACTTTACACTTATGCTTTTGAACTAGATATTGGACAATTAATTATAACGATAAAAAATTTAAAATTTTCTGTGCTGTCAAAGACGTGTCATAAATTATTAGCAAGATTGATTTCTGATAACCCACTGAAAACATCTTTATGTCTCTACATCTTACAATTTGTTTCTACTTTTAAAAACCTATTTCAGCATCTAGCACATCATGGCAAAATTCAGTAAGCAGCAAAACCTTTATTTTCAGAATGTATAAATTATTAATTTAAATTGGGATAAAATTTTCTTGCTTAAAAAATCAAAGCTCAACACGATGGACTACTATGACTAATTTAAAGTTAAAATATTCCTAGAAAATGGGGAGATCATCTGAACTCATACAATTCGGGAAAAGAAATGAACTGAAAAAATTTTATTTTTAAAAAACGCTCATGAAAAATATCTGGGATAGTGAAGGTAGACAGTATTTTTGAATTACCATGGCAAACTGAAGTGGTTAAATTAATCAAGCCATTGTTCAAATCTTACATTATTAATCGGCATTGAATGGCTAATGTAAAATGTCATAACAGAAGTAAAACGTCAATTATTTTGAATTAAAATACCTTGGCCTAAGCTTTTAAGTAGAAGGGACAAATTCACCTACCAATTCAATAACAATACCCTTTTAAAATCAATACCTCTCTCTCTCTCTCTTACATTCCTCTTTAGCAAAGAAAAATTCAGGCTGAAAGCAAATAGCCTCCTAAACCAGTTTTCAAATAGTGCTTTTCAAGATAAAACTGATCAATGTAATAAATCTTAAAGACAAAAATCAAGCTAGATAAATACTATCATGTTCATACTTACTAGAGCAACCACCTTATCATTTTCCTCAACGCTTGTATGCCTACTCGGGGAAACAGCTCCAGAAGCAGTGACCGTCGGGGAAACAGCTCCAGAAGCAGTGACCTGCAGGACGAATATCAACAGAAGAAACTTCATTCTAAACTTCTCCTGAATGACTGAACCGAAATCACCCTGTTCCTGTTCAGTCCAAGTTCCTTTAATGTCCCTCTTTATATACCTTTAGGCCAGGCTCTGTGAATATGAAATCCTTTGATTGACTCACAGTTGATATCATCTTTTGATCTCAAAAACCCCAAACACAAGCGTGACCTTATTCTAGGACCAACAATGGGTCATTTAGCATCTAACCCATCAACGGGTCGATTAACAAGGAAGTCATTACTCAAACAACTCAGTTATATTTTTTCAAAAGAAATAAGCCCCTACTTCTACCCACCCTACAAAATAAGCCATTATACTGAACACTTAAAAATATAAAAATAACTTAAAAATTAATTTTTAGAAAGTTTAGTACCTGAATTTTCATTGTAATACTTCCTTTATGTTCATAATAGATGTAATAGACTTTTATAAAACACTAAATTTAAAAAGTAAGGTAAATAAAATCCTTTTACTAGAATAGAGAAATCCTTTCCAAGTTGAATCTATCTTCCCAGAGAACTGCGATATAGAGATTTCTCATTTATCAAGGAAAATTTCATAACACCATGATGCTTTGATGTTTGTTCTACATGTTGTATAGGTTTAGATTCTGTTTCTAAAGCTTCAGATCTCCAGCCATCTGAGCTGAGGCCCTGTCCCAACTCCACAGCTGGGTGGAGAGATTACAGAGGAAAATTTCCCCACCTCCCAAATTGTCTGGAGTTGGCAGGATGAAGGTCAAACACTTCAGCTTTGGGAGATAGAAAAAGTCTGCCTTTGGAATCTCTCTACCTTCCTATCAGCTCAGCTTCTTTCCCCCATGACCTAATTGTCCCCTTAATACAGAATCTGCCTTTCAGTCAATAGATAATGTCTGAAGACTGAAAACATTAAAGAAAACATTAATCAAGGAAAAAACTACAAAGATAGAAGTGCAAGCAGTGGGGCTACATGCCGGCTTCACATGAACAGTCTGGGGTGAGGGTGGGGAGAGACACAAAGTACTGTGTTATGATTCAATCATTGCTCTGACCCATTGTCCGGGTCTGGGGAATGCTGGCTGCTTCCCAGCATTTCCTTGAAGTTGCGGTTCCAGGAGAATGATTCCCTTGCTAAGTAAAGACAAGGAGGCCCTCTGCGTTGTATCCACTTCTGCCTTTTTTCAGCTCTGTAATTTGACCTCTAGGACCTTCAGGTATTTCATTTGAAAATGTGATAATAACCTTTGCTTCCTTTTGCTTTTGTGATAATTAAATGAGACAATGCATTATAAATACCAGCACATACTATAGGTGCTCACTAATAGTCACTCCCTTCCTCTTAGCCTGAAAGGAAAACATCATGCATCTTAAGTTTGCGGCCAGGTGTGGCTCTAGGATTCATGAAGAGGAAGATCACAGAGAAGAATCATAAGGTAATCTTTTCAAATATTGAATTTAACTCAAGAATCATAAGAGGAACGTGGCAGATTGTCAAGAAAGCAAGAAAAGTGGGATTTATCGAAAAATACAGGAGGTGCTCTTTCTCCACCAGCAGAACATTGCTCCATGGGGACAGCATCTGTCTGTGTTCCCCACTGTATTCCTGGTGCCTAAAGCTACCTTGAAGTTAGTAGGTGTTCAATAAATTTGTGTAAATGAATCTAGTTGGGAAATAGGGCCTAAAGGACATCAGTAATAAACTTCTTTTGTGGGAACAATCATTACACAGAGGGAGCATTTATAAACCTCGATAAAAGCACACAAGAACTTGTCTCATCAACAGGAAGCAATCTGGTTTTCGGAAGACTTTCCAGAAGTCTAGAAAGTGTAGGCAGTAAGATACAGGGTAAAAGCTGCCCAAGAGACAAAGGAAGTGAAAGAATGTTCTCACTGGAAGGTTTCTGAAAGTAGAAAACTACATCTCAATTTTAATGGTCTTTGAGTCTGACTCACCAAGTGTCCCAAGTGAGTCAAGGAGATGAGGGTCATCTGGGCAGCCATAGGATGCTGCAGTGGTTGTAAGCTTAGGTTCTAGAGTCAAGTCTACCTGCTTTAGAATCTTAGCTCCATCATTTTATGACCTTGGGCAACACTGTAATTTCTTTAAAACTTAATTTCTTCACTTGGAAAATTGGAATAATAGTAGCTACCTCAAGAGTTGTTGTAAGAATTAAATTAAAATATAGAGAAAAGTATTTGGCCTCAATCTTGACATATCTTAAGGGTTCAATGATTTGCTATTTTCCTTCCTTACTGCACTCTTTGAAAGAGAGTGATAATGGGGATGAGAAAAGAGGTCAACTACATGCTCATATCTCTCTCCTGTGGTAGAAGGAACTACAAAAAGATTATGATCTTGAAACCGAGGGTCCTTATGACTTTGACTAAATTTAGCTTTAAATCTTAGCTCTAGAAATCACGTCTCTCTCTCTCTCTCTCTCTGTCTCTCTCTGACCTAGCCTTTCCCCCAAAATCAACAGCCCCTGAGGCAGGAGAAGACAGTAGCCTGGACCTGACTAATGGTCACATGGTCTGGACCTCTGGGAGGCTAAAAATAACACCTTGACCTAAGTTATATTTCAGTTCCTGATCCTTACGGTAGAACGACCCCCTGGCTACTTTCCCATGAGACCAGAGGGACCTGCAATAGACCCCAGAACTGTCCTCAAGGCCTGAAGAAAAGATTTATTACCCTTACCTCACCTTTGACCAATCAGCTCCCAGCACTACCCGAACCCCCTAATCCATAGTGTTTTGGAATTTTGCCCAATATAATCCGTAACCTATGTGCCAGTGGGGAGTTAGGTCTTTAACATTAGCTCCCCATCTCTGGATTGGCCAATTCAATATTAAGCTGTTTTTCTTTCTATATTGCAAACTCCTGCTTGTGCATTTCTTTGGAACAGTGCACACAGGCAGCTAGGCTCAAAAACACTGGGGTCCCGGTAACAATCTTGGCTGAGACTGGAAGCTGGAGGTCCCAGAAGACACACGCTTCCAGGGACACACTGAAGGATGTGAGAATCAAGAGTCATTGGCAATGCTCTGTGTGAAGAAGAGCATGTCTGTGAAAATGTAGAAAGTAGCTGAGATCGGAATTCCTCTTAAGAGGGGCAACTTTTCCTGATAAGTTTCCTTATTAAAAGGTACATTTTATAACACAAAACTTCTCTATTATTGCATTGTTTCCTTTCTGAGCCAAATACCAGGACATTCTAAAGCATATCCCTGATATGTTTACCTTCAGGTAGTTGTAGTGTCATCCCTGAGGATGCAGAAGTAAATGGAAACATGATTTTTGGCAAGGACCAAAAGATGAAATGCTCTCAAAAGATACAAAGAAATCCTGTGGCTGACTCGTTCACCAATAGTCTGTTTATGCAGGAAGAAAACTTCAGCTGGTTAATCCTCTCTAATGGATAAACAAATGAGAGTCAAGGAAGTGAATTGCCTAAGGAGATGTGTAGGAGGTCTCCTGATTCTGTGTTGACTGGTTACAACATGCTTCATTTTGTTTGTCACGTGTTTCACTTTGATTTTTCTTCAGATTTATGTCTCCCTGTGGGTATCTTACTAAATGCAAACACTACAGAAATGATGCTATGATACCCTCAAGCTTTTTAGTTAAAGCTAGGCTGTCTTCGTTGCTGTTGTGAGCTTCAGGAATAACCTAACAGCCCTGGGAATGTTGTAGGTGAGGTGATGCAGAATATGCCACTCCAGAATGTACCACTTTGGCACATACATTGAATCAAACTGAAGACAATCGGTGCCTAGCAAACTCAGAAAGAGCTTTTTATCTTCCTCCTAATTGCCTAAAAGAATTTAGATTGAGGGCCTCTACCAGCAAAAGAACTATTATTACCAGAGATAACTTTTATGCCAGAAAAACTTATTTACATGGCATGACAAACATCTGTTTACCAAACATTTGTTCTCTTTTTCCTGTGAATTGTCTTCCTCCCATTCGAAGACCCAGACCCCTAACCCTTCAACTTGGTTCATGATAGCATGTAAGCGTCAATTACCTGTCTACTGGGGAGACTCATATATTTTTTAAATTTTTAAAAAATTAACTTTCAATTACAGTTGACATACAATATTATATTAGTTTCAGGTGTGCAATGTAATGATTAGACATTTATATACCTTACAAAAGTGATCACCTGATAAGTCTAGTACTCTGGGGAATCTCGTATTTTTTATAGGGCTCCTGTGCATACAAAATATGTTTTTCTCCTGTTAATCTGTCTTACGTCAAATCAATTATTAGACCACTACGTAGGTGAGTGTGGATCTCTAGGGAGGTGGCATCACTAGTCTGCTTTCTAGAGAATTGCTTCCTGTGCACCACCTCTCTGCCTTGTTTTGGGCTGTGTCCTGCTGCCAAGGTACTTTTGTCGCCAAGGATCCCCAGAAACTGGCCTGCAGCATCTTGAAGAGCACAATGTTTAGAGTCACTCTAGCAATTCTTCACATGTAAAATGGGGATACTATTATGATTTTATAAAGAATGAATAACATAATTCATTAAAAGCACCTAGCTTCATGTGATAGGGCTTTAGTAAGTGTTCATTCTTTGCCTTCTCACTTTACCTTTGTCCCTATATTTTGGTTAAACCAGCTAACTTTTTCCACATAGGAAAAAAGTTAACCTAAATAACAGTTTTCAATCACAAGTGGATCTACACCCAGCCAACAAACACGACAACCTGAAGAGGAGCTGATGATGATGGTGGAGATGGCTCATAGAGTCTCCTCCATCTTCTTCCAGAATGAACTGGAACTTGGCCCTACATGGAGCTACTACTTGGCTATTCATAAGGCAGAGAATGTCAGAGTACCTGGTTAGAAATCTACTGCCTGCCAAACTAGTGCTCAGCCCAAAACAGTATCCATGAGTTTCCTAATCCCAATGCATTCTTCCCAAGGGAATACTGTTGAAAAATCTGGAATGTGTAGGGTTTGGGAGTGAGGATGGTTATACTGGGTGAAGCCCAGAGAAGGAAAGTAGGGAGAAGAGGTAGGCAAGGTAAAGGTTGCCACAATTTATTTTTCTTGCCCCTCTTCTTCCCCCAGCAAATGACTCCCCTTCCAAAGCTATATACTCAAACATGAAATGCAGCAGAAATCAGGTGTCCTATGTGTACATCACAAGGTAGAGATAATGTGATGATATACTCATATGTAGTATTAGTCATTTGTTTATTTTCTTGTTCTTGCTCTCAACAACAAGGCAATTATCTAAGGGTAGAGAATAACTCATATATCTTTGAACTGATTTGGACTTTGCATCCCGATTTAATGGGAAGCAAAGCTTTGGAAACAGTCTTGACCTTAAACCTTAGCTATACCACTACGAACTGTGTGGCTTTGGGCAAGTTATTTAAGTTCAGTTTCCTTATCCATCAATGACTATTTTCAGGATTAAACAAGATGACATATGAAACTGCTTAGTACTATTCCAGGCACTTTCACAGCTATGCATAAATATCAGTTATTTTTCTTTTATAGTTCCTAGAGTGGTGTTTTTCAACATTCCTTTCATTATTGTGCCCCCTAAAGAGGCATTTTAGACATTCCCCCTACAAAATTTTAATACTATAGATACACTAATTGGTTTATGTATTGTATGCATATCTGTCCTTTATACATAAAAAATAATTTTTTTGTCCCCCAATGACCAATTTTCACCCACTTCAGGGTATTATCACCCCCACTGAGAATGTATGTCATATAGTACCATATACTGTACATTATTGGGTCAGCAAATCATCCATGACACCAGTTCTGTCTGGTCTAACACAGCATCACTCCAGGAGGTTGATGAAAGGCACAACTTCTGGAAGATGTTCATAAAGCCAAGAGATCTGGATTTTAGAGACACTATCTCAATCACAGTTCTGTTGAACTTTGTGTCAGTAAAAAGTAGTGGCATTCTCTCAAAGGATTGACTAGCTGTATTTGTGGGTTGGGTCAACTCAGAGAAAGAAACAAATCAATGGCTAGAGAGACAGAATCAAATAGAAGAGAAAGTGTGCAGTTTTCTTCAAGATAATTTTTTAAATACTACACATTTTCCATTATATTTCTCTCCTTTGAGCTCCACTTAAGCAGTCAGTG
Organism: Pteropus vampyrus; assembly: GCF_000151845.1. Lineage (NCBI taxonomy): Eukaryota > Metazoa > Chordata > Mammalia > Chiroptera > Pteropodidae > Pteropus > Pteropus vampyrus. The sequence goes on from NW_011888920.1 coordinate 99,118, forward strand.
ACTCTGTTTCTTGCCTCAACATTGTGACCCTGAGCACATTATTCACATTTTGACTTCTTTCTAAGAGCCTAAATCCCTTGAAGTGGATGTGGTTTGAGAAGAGAGGGATTTTCCCTAAAATGAGCCAGTACTGAAAATGGTGAGGGTGTTCTGGGTGCCATGAAGAACTGGGCCCCGCTCTATGGCAGTACTGCAAGGATGTGGTGGGACCCCAGGAGGAATCATCCCAGGACACAGCAGGGAAGTGAAATCCTGGTCTGGTGCCTCCAAGTTCCCTGAAGCACGCATGGCACAGAAGCAACTATTGGCAGAACTGAAAAGGATATGCAGGCTGGGTGAATCAATGTGGAGGAGGTGGAATGCCAGCATGATTGAAGTTAAATTTCCTACCCTCCAGTGAGACAAGAGCTCAGAATTGAAGTTAAATTTTAGTATGTGCATTACATCTGGCACAATAGGACTGAGACTGATACATGCTTTATACTCACACTACCCAACATTGTCCTTTCTACATAGTGGCTGTGCTGTATTATCATTATCATTATTGTTATTATTAATATATTTTAAGTATATTTTAAAATATTTGTCTCACTTTTCTACAAACTGTATAAGTTTTATGAATTAGCAGTCATTGTAGACCCTTTTTTGGCCTTTGAAGAACACAAAGGAATATTATTACTAGTGTCAATAAATAGGTATTGGACTTTAAAGGAATTGAAACATGGAGGTGATACCACTGGCCCTAACACAGGCATGTGCTCACACTTCTGCAGCGAGTAGTCTTTTTTTCTATGCCTGTACTCAATTCAGGTGTTATCTAAGGTGAATTTCTGAAATATTTAAATGCCTCTCATCCCAATTCTTGAGCCATTTCCATTTAAACAAATCAGAGCCCCTAGAAGCCTCTCTTGATCTTAGCTGCCTTTCAACAAATCTTCCCACAAGGTATTATCTGATGCCTCTTTAAAGAGATACCTATATCATGGATATTTTCATTGCCACAAAGAACTCTGAAAATGTAAAGAACTACAAAATAGTGAGGTAAAACTCGCTACCAGAAAAATGTGGAGAGCAGTGCCTAGTCTCTATTGGAAGATTCTGAAACATGGCTCGCTCGTGAGGGAGGCAGTTTTGAATGAGGGCTCTTCCACTAAATCCTCTTATTATCCAAAGTTGGGATATGCCAAGGTCTTGACCAAAAGTAAAGCATGTTGGATCCTGCTAGAACATCACATGGTCCCATGAGGAGAAAGAAGAGGAAGACAATTCAGAGAAGGGAAGGTGAAACGAGACACACACACACACACACACACACACACACACACACACACACACACACGGAAATCGAATGAAGCCACTTGAGCATTCACTGCTTTATAAAATTGGAAGTGGAATTCTCTCTGCTGCAGGAAGATTACATAACTTACCTCGAATACAGATAAGGAACAGAAGCCCTTTCTTAACACCAAAGAAACTCATGAGCTTAAGTTTCACATCTAGTTTCATTATGAATAACAAAATCTTTTGGGATTTTCCAACTCAGGTCAGCCCTAAGAAGATACATCCTATGGGGACAGCAAGATACTTCCTCCTTTCTAATACCTAGTCCATCAGATGATTAATAAGCCCCACAGAGAAAAATGAATCATGCTTAGAATTTATAAGTGCAAAATATCTCACAGTGAGTGACAGCAATGTCTAAACAACCATGTTTTAGAGATAATTCAAGGAAATCATGTCTTTAGACACATTCTTGTCTGCTTTGGGAAAGACTCTGATGCTGCTTTTCAGTAATCCAAGAGCAGACTGTCTTCCAGGGCCTGGTTCTGGTAACACAACTTGCACAAAGCTCACTCTTTTGCTTCAAGCGTTATTCAAACAGCTAGAAGGCTATGTTTTTTTGCTTCAGGATTTATGACCCTGAGCAGATTTTTCCTTCTGATTTCTTTCCCAGAACTTAAATCCACTGAAAGAAGCCAGAATATTTCCACCCTAAAATATTTCTGTTTGACATAAAAATTATTTTGAGCTGAAGACAATTAAGAAGTAGCGAATGCAGAGAAAGCTCTCCTTTTGCCTAAAGGCAAAAATATAATTTCTCATTTTCTGGATACAGACTTGCCTGAGAAGGCAGCAGAGGAATCTGCAAACAAACCTTATACCATCAGCTTCTTCCATATATTTAATTTTCCACAGTTTGTCCTCTTTAGAAGCCTAAAACTGCTTTCCTTCGTCTTGTCATTTCTCTACAAGTTTATTGGTTTTTTGTTGAAGATTGTGTATAAGTTAGAATCCCAAGCTGCCATTCTGAGTACTTTTTCATATAGTGTTTTTCTCTTGTTATCTGTCTCTTTGGTAAAGAGTTCCAGCTGAAAAACTGGTAGGGTTTATCACCCCTACCCAATTGAAGTGAACTTAGTGAGTTTCTTTCCTCTCAACTTCTAAGACACTCCATTGGTGCCACCCACATTGACACCTATCCACATACCATATCCTTGTGGAATCTGTCCACATAAGGTGCATGATATAGAGATCACAATTAGTGTGCTTTCTATGTCTAATTTCTGAGGGTAATTGACTTAATGGCTATTTGAATTATACACTGAGAATGAGAACTGCTACTGAAATAAAAATAAGTATTTTCTTTTTATCATAATGAAATTAATTTTTTCTTAAATTATATAAATAATACATGCCAGTCATAAATTTTTGAGCTGAAAAAGATAGAAGAATAAGAGTAAGGAATCAACTTACATATATATAAATAGAATAAAATATCAATTAATATTCCAGTCATGAACTAACCACCACTATAGTCACCATTCTTCTATTCATTTCTTTATGCATATGCACATATAGCTAATTTTATATAAATGAGTTCATATCTTGCATGCAATTTTTATTATGGACATCTTCCTTTTTCAATACAGTGGGTATTTTTGTCATTATTGTTGTTGGTTAGTTTGTTCATTTGTTTTGCATACATCCCTTCTCTTTTTTTTCTCTTCAACGAATAGCTCTGTGGCTCCTCTTCATGAATAATTGGTATATAGTCTTTTATATTTTTTCTTCTTGCTCATATTGTATGTATACACACACAAACACATGCATACACATACATAAAGAAGAAAGTTTGTCATGATTCATTCTATAAAATAAAATTATATTGCATACATTTCTCCAATTCTCACTTAATGATCACATCACAGAAAACCTCCAAATCATCTAATATAGACCTGACTTGTTCTTCAAATCCTTTTATTATATTACATAGTTTATGTATACCACAATTTTCAAGGCTTTCTTTATTGATGGAGATAGACTTTATTTCCTTTTTTTTTTTTTACCTCCACAACAGAAGAAAAGGAATCCTGTCTACTATAGCACCTTTCTTCCCTCATCTTTGCAGACTTGTTAAAGTAATTTTTTCTCTGTACTACTGTCTACTGATTTGAATGGAGCAGTGGTTTAGAAACTTTTGGAGATTGTAGGTCTCTTCAAAAATCCCATGAAAGTGATAAAACCTCTCTAGAAAAGGATACTTACATTTTTAAAAATTGCTTATGATTTTAGTGGCCTTGGACCTGGGCGAAAAATTCCTAAATTTTAAAGGAAAATTCTATACAGTGAAGAAGATTCTATTACGGTCACAATTATTCCCCAAATCTCTGGACCTCTTTTTTTTGCTGATGGCCTATAATAGATTACAGACTGGTAGCATGGTAAAGGCAGGCAGCTGCAAAGGCAATGTTTACATTCTTCTCTGTAGAAGAACAAGGTACTTCACAGGCCACTGGACAAATGTTCCTTTATATCCTGACTTGTGAGTTTGGGGTTACTGTCTTCTGCGCAACCTAATTATTAATTACTTATCATTCACATATCTCTTTATTCCCATAAGTTTGCAATTTGTCACTGTTAACATCTCGGTTCTCAGTCTTACAGAAATAATGCGTGCAGGGATTCCTTTGACCCTAGATCTTTCAATGACACATGCAGTCTAAATTCCCTACATCTTCTGTGCTTGCTTGTTAGACCAGTGTTTCAATGATAGAAGTCATATGTTGGAAGATGGCACATATGAAAATAACCATTTATTGGATTTTAATAAGTCAACCATACATTCCTATAAGAATGGTACCAAAAAATAAACTCAAACTCCAGCCAAGAGGTATCTTCACTTCTCTAATCCCACCCACAAAGGTTAGGAAGAGCAATATGGTCATATGATATCATATGGTCAGATTGATGGGTGAGACACCAGAAGGCTTTTGAGAGACAGCTTCTGTTTCTGTTTTTGTGGTAACAATAAAGAAATGAGTTGGAGATACTGGGTTAGGAAATTTGAACTCCATGTGTCACCTTTCCTGTAGCTGCTTCCCCTTTTTCATCTGTCCCTTAAAGTTTAGAGGCTAGCCCAAGGCTGTAAGACAGCAAAGACAGACAGGGTCAGATGTTCCACTGAACTAAGGCCGGAGCCATAGCACCGAATGACACATACGGCATCACATTTAGAGTATCTTTTTTATTTAAGCAATATGTAGTCTTAAATAAAAAATTTTCTTTTGTTTAAGTGACAAGTTGATGGGATCATTACTTTAGATTTAAGAAATGCATGAAGGAGAAGATGAAAACTGCATGGGTCTAAGGTGGCACAATTATTCATGGAAACCACAACCTCATCATCCCAAAGAGATGAGATGTTAACAGGAACTGCTGAACCAGTTAAGTGTGAGGAGAAGGGGATCCCTAAGGTCATTAAATAAGCCCGTCAAACTGCAGCAGCATGGCCAGGGCTCTATGTGAAGTGAGGAAGGCACCAAGGAGAGGAGATAATTAAGGCTAGGGTCAGCCTTGAGGCAGGGAGGGAGGAACCAAGGGAAACCTTAGAGCTAATGAACCTTGACCAGGTTCCCTTAGGCACCAAACTAAGGAGAATGGAAAACTTGGGGAAAACCATTTTTAAGAAAAGCAGGTTAATGCTACATTCTGCTGCTCACAGCAGAATATTTTAACTCCCCCAAACCCTGTGTCAGAAGATGGCACACATGAAAATAACCATTAATTGGATTTTAATGAGTCAATCAAACATTCCTGTAAGACTGGTACCAAAAAATAAGCCCAAATTCCCTGCTATAATCATCCGATGGGAAAGTCCACTGTTTTGATATTTCATATTGCTGTCTGACTTACCCCTTTATTTTCCTGTGGGGAAAATCTGCGCGGTGAGCAAATGCTATAATTCCAGCTGCAAGCTCCCTTATTATCATTGGCACCTCAGCAGCAGCGTTTGGCTGGTTTCCGTTATGACAGGGATCCCTTCACATTTTCCTGTTACTTAAGAGTACCAGGGCGGCTGGCTTTGGCTCTTTCTAGAGCTTCTTCTGCTCTTCATCCTTTGGCATGTTTGATGCAGTAGCATCTCCCTTTGACTGTTTAGGAGCTCAGACCCAAAAACTCATGAAGCTGTAAAAGAGAGAACTTGTTGGAGAAAATGAGACCCTAAAAATGGAGGCATTCTGTATGGCAAGCACTAGGCCAGACACTTTGTATACAATATCTCCTTCAATCTCATAATGACTCCAAGATGTTGGTATTATTTACATTTTTCAGATGAGGAATGTAAAGCTCAGAGATTTTTAATAATTTGTCTATAGTCAACCAACTAAGTTAAGGAGATGGAATTGAGTGTGATGTGTCCATATTCACTGACTTCTGAGTCTTTGGGAGGGCTCTTCACAGCCTACCCTAATCTCATAGCCTAAGGCAGCAATCCTCATCAGACAGAAACAAGGAAGGCTTTTCTTGTTTGGTTTTATTTTGTTCTTGTTTTTCAGAAGAAGCTGTATCTGCAGTAATTTTGCTTTTAAAATAAAATTTTTATTAATATATATAATATGTATAGAAAAGTGTACAAATTATAAATGTCGATCTCAAAGTATTGTCACAAAGAGAATATACTTGTATAACCATATTGAGCCATTTTACTAATTTAGTGTTTTTTTTCTTCAAAAGTTTCTTAAATTTTTTATGATTTTTCTAATGATTGACTCTGAATGGAATTTTTTATTAGGGAATGACTCCTCAGAGAGAAACTAATTCACAGTTTTCATCAAGAAGGGATTTGGCCCATCCACATCTGGTACGAACCAAAAACCAGCCATTGCATAATTAGGGGGTTTTTTTTTACTTCTCTCTGAAGCAATCGATTTCTTTCTTCATTGACCAAAAAGACCCCAGCTCACTACTGTGTGACAGCCCTAAATAGGCTTTATTCCCATCATTGCATACATATGTTCAGAGAAGGAAATACACGTGCTCCTTAAAAACTCTCTAAATAGTTTTTTAACTTTACTTGATTGATCTCTCAGTCTAAATCTGCCTGTTTCTCTCAATGGTACCACAATTCCTACCACTAGAACTGAAGTTACTGGAGAGCCAAAGATTTTGCTGTTTTGTTCACTGATATGCCCTAGTAACTAAGACCAGTGCCTGGCATAGTATAGGTACCCAATAAATACCTGGTGAAGGAATAAATGAATAAAGAATACCTTTATTTATCCAATCTCAAAATTTTTATTTATTTAAGAAACATTTTATTAAAATTTAGGTCATCTGATAACTCTATTCCCCACTCACCATCGCTTTTAATCATTTTCCAAGTACTGTCATCTCATGTATTTCTTATCACATTTAGTTCTTTTTCCAGTCCCATCTGGTCCATACATTTATCATTTTATACCTAGATTCTAAACTCCCTTCTAATTAGTTTGTTAATTCCATTCTCTAAGCAAGACACATTGTTGTTAGAATTATTTTACTACATTTTACTTTTTATATAGTATCCCCTTTCTGAAAAACACACTCATAAGTTAAAAGGGGTTATCTCAGAATAGGAGAATTACAAATGATTTTTTACTTCCTTCTTTATAAATTTCTGTTTTTTCCAAATTTCTTAATTCAAAATTCCAATACATATTATTTTTTAAAAAAGATCAACTCTTCTCTACTATTAATCCTACAAATATTTACTGACGGTACCAGGCATGGTTTTAGGTTCTACTGACACAGTTCTTGTTCTCAAGGAGCTCACAGTGTATAATAAGGGGAGACAGAGATGTAAACAGATAATTGCCATCAACTGAGAAAGGTATGTCCTGGGTTAGCTGTCCCTGGGGGACTTACAGGGATCATGCAATGACACTGCAGTGTTGGAGCCTGGATGGGATAAGCACACAAGAAAAGCACACATCCTTTCCTCTGTCAAGAAAAGCTTCCCAGAGAAAGTCTCAGTGAAGTCTCAGACCAGGTGAGAGTATAAAGCAGAAGCAGTGAGTGAGGAAAGTTAAGTAGCAGAGAAGGCACAAAGCCCAAAGTAATAAAAACAGCTGGAGTAGAGGGTGTGTGTGTGTGTGTGTGTGTGTGTGTGTGTGTGCGCGCGCGCGCGCAAGCGTGCACGCATGTGTATGTGTGTGTGCGTGTGTGTGTTGGAGAGATGAAACTCCAAAGGAAAGCAAAAGAGAGGCCTGAATGCTAACGAGTTCCAATTCAATCTTGAGGGCTGTAGGAGGCACTAAAGATTTAAACAGGGACAAGATAAGGGCAATTTTTCTTTAGAAATGCATTCTGGTAGCTATGTAAAGAATGTATGAGAGAAGGGCAAAGCTGTAGTCTAGTTAATTAAGGTCAAATTTAATCTCTACAATCTGACATGCCCACCCTCACACCTTCTTTCCCAACCTCTCTCCAATAGTTGTCTTAAAGGACCTTTCTACTTCAACCAAAACTTCCGTTCTTTCTATTCCTAGCTCTCTAACATTGCTGCTGCAGTTAGTTTTTCCCTATAGAGAACGTCCTCTTTCACTCCTCCCTTGATTTCTTCAAATATTAACCTTCCTTCTCTGGATGGATACTCCAAGCTATTGTTTCATCTCCCTTCCTCCCTCTGTATACCACTCCTGGATATTGCAACTTTGCTTTGTATCTTCTTGTAGTCTCAGATACCACCACAGAGCTGTACACACAAATCAGAACTCAAGATGTGTTTATTTCAATTGATGGCAATTTAAATACATGACCTCAACAGGTTTTAATACCTTAATACCTTCCCTGAGATGGTTGTATCCAGAAGTGGTGGGTGTGGCAGGGATTGTGTACTTTTCTGTGGGAGAAGCTTCTTTTCCACTGAGATAAATCCCAAAATTCTTTCTAGGATGTCAATCTATTAGCTTACATAATTATACTCAGTCTTAAAGGCTAATTCCTTAATGTAACACAAAGCTTTTATCATTTATTTTTACTTCAATTTGAAATGATCTCAGACCTTTTTTTAGTGATTTGATCCTTTTTGTCTTAGCTAGAGGAACATGATGATGTGGGGCTGCAAAGAAAAATCAAGGGTCTCGGATTGAAGGGGGAAGGTTGATAATAAGAATGGAAGCCACCAAGTCAGAAGACAATCTTTCAAAACTTCTTGGTGGTAGAAGGCGGTAGTAGTGTGAATCTTCTAGAGCACTGGTTGTCCCAATATGGTCCCAGACTAGCCACAGCAGACTCTCTTGACAATTTGTTAGACATGTAGAATTTTGGCTCTTACCCTAGATCTACTCAATTCAGACATTCTAGGATGGGGTCCAGCAACAGTATTTGGGGACGACTGCCCTGGAGTTTAAGGGAGGATCTACAAAGGGTTTACACTAAAATCTAAGTTCCCCACTTCTGTGCTCCCTGGCAACAAAGATAAAAACAGATAAAAATCAGACATTTCTGAGACACATAAATGGCTTGATTAAAGAAGATTTTATTTAAAACCCTCAGTCAAAAAAATATGTTACTGGATATCTATGATTCCCAGCCACTGTCTAAGGCACAGTAAATACAAAGATGAGTGACTATTCCTGCCCTGGAGGAGGTCTGTTCATGACAGTGTGTCTGTGTCTTTGTGTGCGCCTTGTGTATGTGTCTGTCTGTCTGTATTGTGTGTAAGCTAAAAAATTAATACTTTTCCTCCCACCTACTAAATTCTATCTAGGCTAATAAATCAATAGATACAGATTAAAAAGAGAAAAATATAATTTTACTATGTGCACATCAGGAATTCACATAAGCATGAAAATTCCAAAAACAGTGAAACAACATTGGGTATATGTGACATTTTAGACAAAGAAGACAATGGGGAAATAGGGTCTTAGATTTCAGAAGTGAGAATAGATGATTTACAGGTAGCTGTAAAACAGCTGAACACACATGACAGGCATTCTTGTTAGGTAACTCAGAAACTATGGGACACAAAAGATATCTAGCTAACAGGCTCCTGCTTGAAGCCCTCCTATTTACCATGCTTAATTCAAATTAGGCAAAGGCGAACAACCTAAGACTTCCTTACTGAAGTAGGTTTTTAATCTGAATCTCTTGAGAATGGTCAAAGTTTCCCTCTGAGTCTTGTTCCTTAATAAAGAGCTTAAAAATCAATATCCCAAATGGAAGGTTCAGAGTGGCAAAACTTTTGTTCCCTTCAGTTGGAAATGTGAGTGTAGTGCAAAGTGATCAAATCTTTTTGGAAATGATGAGTCAGTTCGGAGACTACGTCAAAAAGGGAGAAGGACCAGCTTGCAGAAAGGCACAAAGATTTCCTTGTCAATAGCTTGATTCTTAAAGATGTAGTAAACTTTACAGGAGTCAACCTGGGTAGGACTTTGCTTTTTTTCTGCTCGGCTTCACTTTGATTCACAACTTTGATGAAAAAGGGACACCTGACTCCTAGTTGTTCTTTATTTTAATCCAAGTGCAATACTACATTCAACTTCTTTCTCTGGCTGTCTTTCAAGGATTTCTCGGAAGCTGCTGTTTCCTCTTGGTCTTCCTGAATCTCCTACTCACTTAAAGGACTGATTCCTCCACCACCCACAGTTTTCTCAGGCCAAGCTAATCTTAAGGCAGAACTGTTTCTCCAAGTCAACATTGATTGTGCTTGTTTTTCTCCAATGAATTTGTCATTAAGAGTTTTCCACAGGTGTATGAGATACCTGCCTTCAGATAACTTACAGCCTAGCTGAGGACATAAAACTTTGACCAAAAAATAACAATATCGTCTGCCAATGACTTATCAAAGAATTGTATAATCCATAACACTGTAGGAGGACAGGGATCAATAAGCTGTGGGCCAAGTCAAATTCAGCCTGCTGCCTGTTATTGTACAGACTGCAAGCTAAGAATGTTTCTCCATTTTAAACTGATCAAATAGATCAAAAGAAAAATAATACATCAAGACACGTGAAAATTACATGAAATTTAAATTTCAGTGTTTATAAATAAACTTTTATTGGAACACAATAACATTCATTCAATTATATATTGTCTACAGCTGATTTCTTGCTAAAATGGTACAATTAAGTACGTGGTTGTGACAAAGACCATACAGTTTACAAAGTCTAACATATTTATTATCCAGCCCTTTACAGATAAAGTTTTCTGACCCCTGCTGTAGGACAGGAATTTCTGAATTAATTTACAAGAAAAACAATACATAAAACAGAAAAGTAGACCCTATTTGGTCAATCATCACCACCATTCTCCCCTCACTTTTCATCTTTCTCCCTTTCCAAGCTTTCCAGTTACCTTTAAGAAACTCTAGGCTCCAAGTTGAAAAACATTACTATAGTAGTTGAAAGCAAGTAGAGATCTTCTAGGCAGTTAAGCAAGTTTTCTTTGGGGAAAAAATGAGCATCGAGATGGGCTTTGAAAATTGGGTAAAATTAAGAAAGGAGAATATCAAAGTAAAGTTTTCAGAACATTAAAAATGTGACTCATATAAGGATTTATTCAATTCATTAATAAGAGAATCAGAAGGATAGTAAAGCTAGTCCAAAGAACACTTGCGAAACTAAAAGTGTATAGGCATTTGAAGAAAAAAAAAAATGTTAGAATGAGTTTAGGTTAGGCATAAAATTGGATAATATCTTATAAGGTAATAAAATCATAACCATTGGAGTTATCTTTTCTATTGGACAGAAATCATTGACATTGCTGATAGGCAAAAAATTATAAATTAACGTGTAGCTTCACTAACTCTAGACTTGTAATCAATAGTGAATAACTAGTCAAATAAAAATATTCTCTTATATGATTAAATAATCTTTGCATGGACCAGTTAAACAATGCTCTGATAGGGCATTGAAAAGACATGCTGTCCCCTCTTTGTCTCAATTACAAGTTTTGTCTACTCTTTCTTAACAAGAGACAAGGGAGAGTATCCGTTTTAAGATTTTATTCCCAACAAATGTTGAGAGGTGTGAGAGAGGAGAAAACTTCTCCTCTTTTCCCTTGTAGTTCTTCTTGCTGGTCTACCAATCAAATCGACATGAGACAGAATAACAGGAGAAAATGACCAAATTTATTATGTATGTACCTATGAGGATTCCTTAAGAATATGGGGTCCTAAGACAAATTGCACAGTTGAGATTTATAAGCCATCTTGAGCTAAGGAGAGAGGTGGGGAAAGATAGTAATTTGGACTTCAAAGGAAAGGTAGATGAGAAAGAGAAAACATTTGGTAAACAAATTCTTGTCAGGCCACCCAGCAACAATGGAACACAGTGAAGAATCTAACATATTTTGTTAGGTTCCTTCCTGTATGCCATACTTAGCTCATACTATGCTAAGGTGATCTCCCTTCCTGGAGCAGATTTTTTTTTTTTTTAATCTGAGTTTCTTCAGGCAGGTAAGGGGGAGGTAAAAGCCTCTTCTGAGTCTTTCATTTCCTGAAAATAATCAGCTTGAAATAATAAGTAACCTAAAAAAGGCATTTTGGGGGTGGCAAAACTCTGCTCCCCCTCAGAAGCAAGAATATATATGGGTCGATGGTTTTATTTTGGAGGCAGAGCATTGAAAAGCATCAGCCAAAGATACCTGAATTCTGTCCTACAAGCTAGGAGTGGGGGTAAGGGTGAGGCGTTGCATTCATATTTTTAAGCAGTTGCCTTTCTTTGTCAGGTTTGTAACCTACATTATTTATTGGAAGTACTCAATTAGCATTCCTCCTATTTCCAATAGAAATATTAAGTTTTAGTTTATCATTTGAAAGACGTTTAACTTGAGATGTTCCAAAACAAAACAAAACAAAACAAAACAAAAACAAAAACAAAAAAGCTCTAAAGTACCAAAGAAATGAAACAGTGAATTCATTTTTGCCGATCTTATCAATAAAAAAAGGCATCTTGCTATGGCTTTGATTTACACTTTCCTGACAACTAGAGAGATGCAACATCTTTACATACATGCTTTTCTTTGAGTTTCCTGCTCACATCTTTATTTTTTATATTTCAATTTTTCTATTGAGTTATTTTCTATCTTACCAATCTAGAAAAGTTCTTTTATATTTATAAAGGAAATTGACCCTTTGCTATTATATTCGCTGCAAATATTTTCTCCCAGGTGTCATTTTAACTTTGTTTCTGGTGACTTTTACCACTCTAACCATTGAAAAAAAAGTTATTATGTGATAATATCTGTTTATATTTTCTCTTTTGGCTTTTAGCTTTCCTATGTTGCTTAAGCATGTCACCCCTACTCTTGAAGTTATAGGTATATATATTCTCCTAAATTTTCTTCTAACATCTTTAATATTTTCCTTCTTATGTTTGGATCTTTAATTGATCCAGAATTTAATTTTATAAATAGTGTGAAAAAGAAGCTAACACTTTTCTTCTCATAGCCAATTATCCCAGTACTATTTTTCAAACTAACCATCAAGTCCCCAGTGAAAATAAAATAAAGAGGCATGAGAACTAAATAATAAACTAAGTCCTATTCAGAGCCCGCTATGTGCCTCTAGACATGAAACTTTGCTGATCATCATACAGCCGGACAACAGGGAACCTCCAGGAAAATTCTTGCTGAGATTACTAACAACTACTTTCCCATGTCCTTAAAACTGCAAACCCATTCCCAGGAAGGAAAACAAATTTAAACTGAAATCCATAGATGCTTGGGGTCTTTTTCATTCTTTGCTTCTGAGAGGAGTCCATGCTCTGTCTATGGAGTATTATTCCTTCTCTAATGAACTTTTGACTAACTCTGGGATGCACTCGAATTCTTTCCTGCGTTAATCAGGACCATAACAGATTCTCTCTCTCTCTCTCTCTCTCTCAATCTCTCTCTCTCTCTCTCTCTCTCTCTCTTTCTCTCTTTCTCTTTCTCACCCTTCCTCCCGTCCCATCTCTCTTGGTGCAGGACTTGAATCTCCACTCAGGGGGATTCGCTCTGTCCTGCATCAGAAATTAAAATGCCACTTTTGTCATATTTCAAGTTTCCTTATGTACTTGGCTCTTCTTCTTAACTTTCATTATTTTTGGTAGATTAATTTCTAAACTCTTGTTAAAATATTCCTCTTTGATTATAGGCCAAAGTTTGTTCTAGTTCCTGTAACTGTGTATATGATTCAGCTACTCACAGCTGTCTAGACGTGTTTGCTGGAAACAAGCTGTGGTGTTCCCTGAAGCCCTGGGAACTGCTACCTAGGTGTGCAGCTGCCTCTCAGGATTGTGCCAGTGTGGTTTTCCTTCTCACAATATCTCTAAGTGGCTCTTTCTATAAGCTAATTCTTTTTAAATGTGATTTAATTAACCAGCAAGATGTTTGAAGGAAAGGAGGTAAAACATCGAAATCTGCTTTGTGGCTACTCAGTTTTTATTATGAAAACTGAGCAAGCACACATTTGTTTAATACAACGTTCATTCACCATTGAGCACCTACTATGTGACAAGTGCATTCCAGACACTGCATATAAAACAATAAACAAAACAGACAAAATCCTTATCCTGAAGGGGCAAGTTGGAGTAGATGCATAATACACATTTAAATTTTTTCTTAAATACTTTGTTTTTAAATGAGACATAACGCATATAGCAAATTATACAAATCTTAAGGATACAGCTTAAGATTTTACACATGTATATACTGTGTAACTGCCACTCAGGTCAAGATAGATTATTTCCAGCTTCTTAGATTTCCTTGTATGAGTTTTGCCAGTGTTTGAACTTTATTTAAATAGAATCACAGTATATACTATCTCATGTCTGACTTCTTTCACTCAAAATTTTATCTATGAGATTCACCAGTTTGTGGCATGAAACTGAAATTTATTCTTTATGTTGTATGTTATCATGTACTATAAAACATGTCACCATTTTTTATCCATTCTCCTAGATATTTCGTTATTTCCAGTTTTTGGATATTGGGAATAAAGTTAACATGAACATTCTTATACATGCATATGGGTGCTCACATTACTCATTCAATTTCTCTGAACTCAGGAGTGAATTTGTTGGGTCAATACAAAATAGAGACTATTCGAAAGGTCAATAAGCACATGAAAAGATACCAATCAGGAAATGCACATTAAAACCATAGTGAAATACCACTACACCAGGCTCCAAGATAACAAAGATTAAAATGCGTCTACAGTTTCAAAGATTGGCAATGATTTGGAATAGGCTGGAATCTCATACATTGCTAGTAGTGGTGTAAATTGGTACAATTATTTTGAAAAATAGATCATATCTATTAAAGCTAACTATAATCACATCGCATAGCAGAGCAATAAACAAATTTTTTAAATTTAAAAAATATGGTATTTTAGAGTTCTAAACACTGTGAAGAAAAATAAAGCAAGTGAAGATGAATAGAGAGGATGGGGAGAAGTTTTGAAATATATTTTAATATATTCGGTTTTTCAGCATTTGCTATGTGCTAAGTCTCACGTAAGTATTTGGGTATATATTGAGATATCTGCCCTTAAAGAGTTCACAAGAGAATAGGGCCATGTAACCAACTAATTGTAGTATTGTAGAATGGCTGCTATAATTTCTACTAGGTTCATGTTATGAAAAGTCACATTATGAACACTTGGAAAATTCTATGTCAGTACAATCTCAATGCTGAAATTGAGCAGTGGAGCACCCAGAGAAGTGGGCAGAGCTTTGAAAAGGAAAGGTAGGAAGCCAGAGACAAAGTATCTGAGCCCATGAAACTATAAGGGATAATATATCTTAGTGGTTAAGAGATTGGATCCTGATTGCTTGGGTTCAAATCCTGACTTTGCCTGGGTTCATATCCTGACTCTGACACTTACCAGCTATGTAAACTTGAGTACATCCCTCGACCTCTCAGTGCCTGTTTCCTCCTCCGTAGAATGTAGGTTGTTCTTCACTGAGTTTTTGTGAGGAGTACATGAGTTAGCATCTGTGGAGCACACAGTACCTGACACATAGAAAGGCATTATTACTACTGTGGGGACGAATGTCTGCCCGGGTTACACAAAGTGTTCCTTATTCAAATTCGACTTTATAAAATTTGATCTACAGGCATACTGTATAATTTTAAAAGGTAACAGAAATTCTGAGTTAAAAATGGGAACACAAAAGCAGGAAGTATGCAGCAAGATCAGGATGCTATCAATAAGAAATCCATTTTGTTTTCTATATTCAGTTTCTGCTTGATTCTCTATCAGTTGGCTCATAAGATTTCAGTCTTGTTTGTCTTTTCCTTTTTTTATTGTTGTCTAAAAATGTCTGGAAAGTGATCCAAGCAAAGGTTAGTGATAAAGGGGAGCTGAGGCTCAGACAGCTTGAATTAGATCCCAAGAATTTTGTGTTCTGAGCACAGATTAAAATATTTCAAGGGAATTATAATGATCCTACCACAATGTGTAACCTCTTAGTTATGACAGTAATATTTGGGAGCTCACGGAGATTCAGTTCATTATTCAAAAGAAAGTCTTATACTGGTTACTTATGCATAGACCGGAGTGTTGCAATTGATGAAAAACAGTGTTCTCAAAGTGTGATTTCCAACACTAGCGTCATATGACAGTTTGTTAGAATTTCATACATGGGATATAAAACTAAAAGCAACAAGCAAATAAGAAAAACTGACTCATGGACACAGGCAACAGTATAGTGGTTACCAGAGGGAAGTGGGGCTGGGGAGAGGTAAATAAGAGTAAAGGGGGTCAAATATATGGGGATGAAGGAGATTTGACTTTCGATAATAAACACACAATGTAATATACAGATAATCTATTATAAAATTGTACAGTTGAAAACTACATAATTTTACTAACGAATGTCACTCCAATAAATTTAATTTTAAAAAGAATATTAATAATACTCTAGTGACCCTAAAACTAAGTCTCCAGAAACTTTAGAGGTGGAACCCGACAATCTTCTGGGTTCTTCTGATACAAGGTAAAGTTTAAGAACCACAAATTGTTGCAAAATAGTCTTCGTTTTCCTATCCAGTCCTTTTCTGTCTGAATGAGATCTACTTCAAAAGAGAAGGTACCAGATCCCTTCCAATTCTTAGGTATTTTTCTCCTCTTCCCCTCCTTCTTACCTTATCATTTCCTGCACAGTTCTTCCACTCTACTGGAAATGAAGTGTCAGATTCTTCTAATGACTTATCTCAAGGCAGAACTGATATAGTATTATGCCATGAAACAAACAAAAAAGTTGCCTTCCCCAAAGGGGAAAGAATAAAGAAGAAGGAAATCATTCCTGTCCCCAAAATTTATGGTTCAATAGCCTTAGATCATCTGTCAGCTTCTATAATGTAAAAATGGGTATCAGTCTTCAGGTCTTCTTGGGTAGCAACAGAAATGCGTTCTGAAGCTTTATTTATGCAAAATTTGAGTTCCATAATGCCTTCCAGAATTGAGTGAGTGAGGAGCAAAAGAGTAAGCCTTCTGCTAAATCTGCCTCAAAGGAAGAGAGAAGAGTAGGACTCCTAGGCTGATCTAGAAACCATACTCTTTAGAAGCTACTTAAATTTTACCAAGTAATTTTCATTCAAGCATGCAGTACCCTGAAGCAATATGCCAACTTTTAGTTAAAAGTAAAACAACTTACATTCATAAGAAATGCGGAGCTTCGAAGATGTCTGTAATATTTTCTTTTTATAAGAAATGTTTCTTATAGAAATAAATACCATTATTTTTGAAATATTAAATATAACAAATTATTATAATATATATTAACTATATGTTTAATACACATTATATATAAGTATGCATAAATTATTGTTAATAAGAATAATGTTGTAGCTTTTTTAGTATAATAAAAATGGGGGAAAAAAAGAAATTTCTCTCACATTTTTGTCTTTAGAAACATTAATTGCCATGCAATACTTTTCGTATTTTCCTAGGGGACAAAATCTATCCATTCCATCTAGAGTATTTCAATCCCTCACTCCTGGTATAAAATACAACCCAAATCCCAGTATTGAAACTTCATGTGACAACTAAGAATCACTTCAAAAGTCTGGACCATATTGTCCTCTAATAAATATGTACTAGTTAAAAAAAAAAAAAGACACGAACCATTTCTATTACCTCGAAATATTCCCTTGCCCTTTTGCATCAAACCCTTGTCCCAGTCTCAATCCCTGGCAACCATTGATCTGATTTTTGTCTTTTTGCTTTTGCCTTTATAAAATGTTATAGAAATGAATTATGCAGTATGTAACCTTTTATGTCTGCCTTATTTCACTTAGTATGTTTTTAAGATTTATCCATTTTGTCACATGTATCAACAGTGGATTTTCATTGTTGAGTAGTAGTCCAATTTGTTTTGACTTTTTCAAGAATTTGCTTACAATCTCACTTGCAATAGTTTACCAAAAGGATCTGATATTGCTACTCCCCAAAAGTAAACTTAACATCTGAGAAATAGAAGCTGTATTGAATCGCAAGCAGTTTTGGAGGGAAATAAATATCCAAAGTCACATGCCAGTCCTCACCCCTGACTTTGACCTTAGAATCTTCAGGTCGTTGCTATAGTGTGAGCGTTTTAAACATGGTGATTGGTTCCAGTGGATAACCAGAGTTGAGAATCCTATGTTTGAAGCTCTCCTTAATTCCAAGAACTTGAATTCTCTAATGTAGAAGAGATGTAAACTTCACATTTTCTCATCTATTTCTTCCTCTTTTCCAAGATGAGACAAAGATTTTGAGACAGGTCAACTGTGGAGAAGTCTGTGACATCTACATTCACATTTTGTAGGACTGGGTGCAAGGAGCCGAGAACCACAACTTAGGAGCCCATTATCCAACCCTGTTGCATCCAATGAGAGGGAAGACCAGAAAGGAGCCAATGTCAGTCACGAAGAAAAACTGAGGTCAACTTATTGGCTTACTTTTAAGTAACACAACACTCACCTGGAAGCCAAATATTATTAGGAGGGATGGTTAGGTCTATGTGAGCAAATTGCTGGACCAAAAAATGACCAGCCTAGTGTTTGGGCTAGCTTAACAAGTACATGGTATAATCTCTATAACTCACCTTATACATAAAGTATGCAGAACTCATCACTAAAATTGCCCTCAGGGTATTGTATAATAAAAAAGGAATTGATTTGTTGTTTACATGTAGATGTGGCTTTTTATTCCCACTGTCTTAACTTTATGGTGACTATTACCTACCATAGCAGAAGAGATGAGGCTGTTCCCAGAAACATGAGGCATTGCTGAAATCAGAATAAATTTACAGTGAAATTGCTGACCACAGCTTCCTAAATCATTTGAAAAGCTCTGAATTGAGCATTGAAGTTTGATGAGTTCTTATTTTCTCTTCTTCCTTTGAGGAAGAGTCAGAATGATTTAATTTAGATTCTCACGCATTTTCTTAGCTGGCATAGTTTAGGTGGGGATGAGAATATAATTTAAAAAATTTTACGGAAGTAGCATCCAGCATTCTGGGTAGCAACATGAAATAGGGGAAAGAGCATGTTCTGGGCATGGAGCTCTGAATGCTTGCTCTGTTCATGGCCTTTTCAGAGCCAATGTCCATAGTGGTTTTCTCAGCCAAAAGTCACCATCCTTTTGTGAATAATGTGACCTGCCACTGTGGCCACAGATGATTAGCTCAGAGAGGAATGCCTCACCCAAGGCGCTCATGGGCTGGTAGAAGATCTCTTAGACATGAGCATAAAAGATCTGCCCAAGAGAGGGGCTCTGTCCTGAGTAGACTGGCCAACCAGTTGGATCGTCTCTCAGAAGGAGTTTGAATGTGAGCAGTTTGGTTAGTCAGTAGAGGCAGAAGTAGAATCAATACAAACACACAATAAAAGTTGAGCCACTCCTTGAACAGAAAGTTAAAGTAGGGAGTAATGATGCCCATTTCCAAGGAGTCAGTTAGCACAGATGTCTCTGACTATGAAGCAAGACTGTGTGCAGAACTATCCCAAACATTGGTGGTGGAGTAAAGAGGAGGGATCCAAATGAAGACCCATATAATATATGTCTGCATATTTAGAAGTTATAAATCAAATCATGCCCATGGCTTGGCTCTTATTTCCACCCTACAACCTGTAGTTGATGTGGCCTTTACAGACTGGAGGCTAAAGAAGCTGTGGACTTCTGCTTCTCCCCTCACTCTCTCCCACCTCTACCCCATCCCATCCTCAGCAGCTTGTAAGCCTGAATGGTATGTGGGTCTGCTGGGCAGGTGGAAGCTGGGCTTTGATCAGGACTCCTTGGCATGGCAGGCGCTGCCCAAACCTAGGATCAGGACTAATCAGGCTAAGAGCCTTATTTGCATAGGAGACCCTCCCCAGTGCCTCATTTCTCACTCAAGATTTTCAAGCAACTCCCCAAGCTACATGATACCAATACAGAAGAGCAAAGGAGAAAAGATATCTGAGGAGCCTGGTCAGCTAAGACACCCACTTCATGTGATTTGGGAGTATATCCCCTTCTCATCCAACCCTCACCACTCACGTATAGATCTGCCACACCCTCAGCCTTGACTGTGCTGAGTTGGATAATTTAATTTGTGTATTCTTCTCTCATAGCACTGTTAACTTAATAGGGTAGCAAATTTTCAAAACACCTTCTTAGTTTATTAGATAGGAAAAAAAAAGGTTTTATATTTCAGTGTTGTGCATATGCAAGAAGCTCCGAAGTATAAAGCCCAGTTTGGGGACCCTTCTTGCCCAGCTTAAAGGGTAGCACTGGCTATGCGCCTGCAGAGCTTCTGCCTATCTTCCTCATGTCTACAGTCATCCTCACTGTGAACTTCCACTATGGGGTAACCTAGGGTTTTCCTGGCTCAGTACTTGAAAGAATCTAACTACAGGGCACTAGATCATGAGAAGTGAGACAGATCACTTTACCGCTTTCCCGTTCTGTTTGTCAACATATAATACGTGTGTGTATAAGCATGTGTATATTTATGCATATACATAGGAATAAGACTTTCATTTCCCTGCCATACACTGAGCTTACAGTCTTAGTGGGGTATACAGAATAGAAAACAGGAAATTATAATGCAAAGCTGAGGGTCATGCTCCTAATCTAGACCTGGAGTCAAGGAAGGCTTCCCAGATAAAGTGACATTTAAAGAGAGATCTGTCCAAGAAGGAGTTAGCTGACATGGAAAGAAAGGCATATACTAAGGCCAGAAAGGAGAAAGAGAATGGCATCTTCAAGGAACTGAAAGAAGGATGATTGAAGCATTGAGTGCAATGGAAAGGAGAGAAGGTATGGGAATGGAGGGCCACAGAGTGAGAAACTAGGCTAGACTGGCAGTTGGGGACATAAAGTCAGACCAGGTGATGTTTGTAAGCCACACTGAAGAGTTTGAATTATATCCTGATAGCTAACTGGAACCATTGATGGGTTTTAAACAAAGAAGTGACAGACACATTGCTAAATAAGGAGGAAGTGACCAGATCCTTTTCTCCTCCCTGAACTAATGCCTATGACTACTAGATGACTTTGGTTTCCGGTGTATGTTTGCACTCTTGACTAATTTGGAATATCACTTTTCTATGAATTACTAATAGAAGAAAACAACAGAGGTATCCTAGGTATAGAGTAGAAAGAAGCAATAGTTTAATCTCTTCAGATAACATTCTAAGTAAGGTTAACATATTAAACATACCTCCAAGAAAACAAAAAGATTTAAAATTTCACATTCTGGTTTTTCATTTCAGTGTGTTTTGAGTCACCTATATAAACTTGTACTGGAAAACCTTATATATTTCTTATCTGACAGGTTCTTTTAACCTAGAAGATAATTCTCATTCGAACTCAGCCCTGACATTTACACACTGGACGGGCATGGAAGAACAGTTTCTGTCAACTATTGGTCAATCAGCAACTCCCATCTGTATTGTAAACGTGTGAGGTGTACCTTTAGGGGTGTTGGAGAAAGAAAAGATGCATCTCCTGATCTCACAGGTTATGATCTAATTAGGTACAAGACCAGACGAAATGAGAGAGAAGCTCATGCCATGAAAATAACACTCAAGCAGGTAAGAAACAACATCTCAAACAAACTGAGAATGGAAATTAATGTGTCTCAGTATGTGGTCCACTGGCATCTACTGAATCAGAATCTCCAGGAGTGTGACCTAGAATCTGCATTTTCAATAAGGATATCATGTAAGACATATGCTAAAATTTGAAAGCCACTAATTGTCACAGGGAATGAAAAGAAAGGAATAAAGAATTTATTTTCCTATTGTTCAAAGAAGAGCCTGAAGATTTCATGGAAGTTCAGTCAGGACATGAGCTGGATGAGTCACACTGTGGAGGAAACCACTGACTTCCATGGAACCAGCTCCCCTCCCTCAAATTGTCATCTTTTCTAGATGTGGGTAACCCTGCCACAGGGGATGCCCTCGGCTCAGATTCCTTCCATGCGACACAGAAAAGGGTAAGACCATGACGGTGTCATGAAGGCCAGGACACAGGATGTGGCCACTTGGATCCCCAAAAGTATTTGGATTCCATTCATTTTAGATCCGTTTTGTCCATGATGTATTCTTACTCCTCCCCAGGCCTGCATTCTAGGAACATGAATGACTCACTCGAGATTTCCTTGAAGCAGACTTCTTCCTACAGTGGACGTGTCCAGCTGTAGCTTAAAAAGCCTGGTAGCTTCATTTCTCTAGGCAGGTGTCACATTTTAAAAATATGAGGATTGCCAAAGTGAGGCAAGTTCAAATTGCCTTTAGCGCTATCAGCCATATCAAGTGTGGGTGGTAGAGAGTTCCATCAGCTTCAACCTATAAGAGTAGGGGCAGCCCCAGAGTGACTTAACTTTTGTGTGAACTATAAATTTATTTAAAACTTGTGATTTTACTTACATTTCAATCTTTTCTACACGACAGAGTAAAAATAACCATGTTTTCCCTTTACATAGAACTTTACATTCCACATACAGTCCTCAGAAAGTCTCATTTATTTTTCAGAATCCGGGATGTCCCTTAGTCCATCGACACTGGGGTTCATCTGACCAAGTACTTTGGGGTTTTTCACATGAGAGTGATCATTTTTTTCAAACTTTCTTTTCTTGGCTATTTCTCTACTACCTTGCCACCTCTTGGTAGTTTTTCTTTAAGTCTTTTCTAGCTCTTTCAAGTCTTAGTTGTGTCCAGGACTGCGTGAATTATTAAAATATATTTTGTACAACAAGGAAAAATACTTTTATTAAAAATATGCACCGATCATCTCATATACTGTGGAGTCAGCATATCAGAATGATTAAGAACCTGAGCTTTTGGGTTACGCAAGATTCAAGTCCTGGTTCTATTTCTTTCTGGTTCTGTTTTAAGGAAAGTTTTTCCCTCTTCAAATCATGGTTTTCTCATCTGTAAAATGAGCTTAAAAATAGATCTACTACATATGCCTGCTGAGAAAATCAAGTGAGATAATGGACATAGGATGCTTAGCATAGTGTGCTCAATAAATGTTAGACCTGAATAATAATATTTAATAATAATAATAATATTATTAAAGGATCAAATAAAATTAATGAATAGACTCTGCCCTCCAGGGGAAAATGTATTACTAACCTCCTTTAAATCGGAGACAAAGTCAGTGATCACATCCCATGAGATCATTGAGCTGTGAAAATCAGCTCAGTTCAGGCCAAGTACCAGCCATTCCTACCAAGGAATGGCCAAGGGTCTTAAGCTGAGAGAACTCGACTCTCTCTTCTTAGAGTATGACTCTTGAATGAAGTAACATAAGATGGAAAGAGTAGAGTAGAAGCATCTCAAGGGCACTGCTCAGAAAAATTCTTGATTCCTCTTGCTGAGATATCAAAACTATGTTGAAATTTGTCTTTTTTGGTACCTAGGAGTTTAGCTTTTCTTTCAATTTGTGAACTATCCAGAATCATTAGCAGAGTCAAGTTCTATATTGTTTGCACCCAAAGAGCTCTATAGACATAAAGTAGAATAAAAGCCAAAATAGAGGGACTAAGTATTGGATTCAGAAGGCAGAAGATGACGTTTGCCTAGTGTGACAAGCAGAAGCTTCATGGAGAAGGCAGTATATCCAACAGACATCCATTCGGTCACTCTCTATCTCCATTTCCACTTCTGCTCTTACTATCAAAGCTCTTACTCTCTCAGCTCTGCTCTCTGCAGGATGGTATCTGCCACTCACAACTCTCTGCCTCGTGGCTTCTGCCATGTGCCTCTTTTCTATATTTCTCTTCAGTCTTTTCTACCTGAATGTTGGGAGATTACCTCAAATCTTGCATTTAAATTCCTCAAAGGAAAATATCTGATTGGTAAATCAACTGCCACCTAGTATAGAAATCCTGTTAGACAAAAATTTTTTTTTCCAGATTAATTTAGAGACAGACTGAAGATGTCTGGCCAGTTTCTTTGGCCAGGAAAGTGGGATCTTATGTCATAAGCATGGTGACCCCTGTATGTGGAATGATTAGGAGAGGACAATGGAAATAGTAGACACAAAGAATGCAGTGTCCAAGACAAGCTCCAGGGTAAGTCATTTAGATTCACTTCATAGGCAACAAAAAGCCACTGAAGATTTTGAACAAAGACTAACTACCAGAGTGTCGTTTGGAAAGATCAGTTAGTAATCGTGTGGGGAAAGCACAGGATATAGAGAGAAAATGCGGAGGCTAGTGTAATTATCCAGGTAAGAAGTTATCAGGTCCTGATCTAGGGCTTAGGCAAAACCTTATTTCTATCCGTGGGAAACGGAAATAATAAGTTGACGAGGAAGGCATTTAGAACAGTTAGGCAACTGGTTGGGTAGAGGAGGGGAGAAAGAAGGAACTGTCGAAAATAACTCTGAAGTTTTGAATTTGTTTAATAATACCAAAAATAGTAATAGGAAATTCAAACTAGCTGTGGGAGGACAGAAAGGGAGAATTCTGCTTTGGACATAGTCACAATTCAAGATAGAAGGGGCCTTTCAATAATCAGAAACTGATTTCAAGACTTTATGTTTTTAATTTTAACACAGACACCTTTTCTTCACATGAAATCTTAAGTGAAAGTCCAAACGTCTAGCAAATAAAAATAAAACTACTTTTGTTAAGAATTGGGTAGGAGGGTACCAGAGCCTTCCCACTCAGGCCTCCTCTTATAATGTCCCTCACACTTATGCTTAATGGGGCCTCTTAGATGGTACATGGAAAATGGTTGGAAAAACAATGCTCCTTCTTTTACAAATGAGAAAATTTCTGTGCAAAGAGGCAAAGTGAATTGAATGAAAACCCCAATTTCCTAGTGCACAGTTAGTCAATGGAATGTTTAATGTGAGCCTGGCCTGGTGCTAGGTGCTAAGGCTACAACGTGAAAGAGATAGAGTCAGTCTGTCTTTACAGAACCTATATTCTAAACATACAAGTGATATATTCAGAGTGATAAGCTCTACAGAGGCAATAGAACAGACTGTTATGAGAGAGGGTAGCTAGACTGGAGTTGGCTAGGGGTAAAAGTAAGCAGGAGCCAGTTGTATGAAGAACCAGGGGAAGTGAGATCCAGGAATAGCAATTGCAAAGACCCCGAGGCATAAGTGAACTTGATATATTTAAAGAACAGAAAGGCACCAGTGTGACTGAATCGTAGTGGATAAATGAAGAGATAAATAGTATAAGATGACCAATGTCAGAAAAGCAAACTGGGGCCAATCATGCACCCTCTTGCTTTGTAAAATTTGGTGTGACAGCAAGATGTTTGAATGGAGAGGTCCAAACGACACTGGAAATTTGGATCACGATCAGGCCAGAGATACAGGTTTTAGAGGCAAATCTTCTTAGGGAAGAGCCATTTGAAGCTGTGGAAGTGCATCAGGCAGCCAAAGGCAGAGAGCAAAGAGAAAGGAAAAGGACTGATGAAAGAAACTTAGGGAACACTTACAGGAAAGAGCAAAAATTTCACAGAACTAATAGAGCTAAAAGAAACTCCAGTTAAGTGCAATCTCACAGAAGCCACGGATGCCATGATCTTCAAAACTGGGGATCATGTCAATGTTGTCGAATGCTTCTACCTCTCAAAGAAAAGTCAAAGACATGAGAGATAAAGATTCTTGGGCTTGGGAGCTAGGAAAACACAGCTGTCTGGACACCTGAAAGTACAATCTCCATAGTATGAACTATAAGATCTATCTTGTTTCAGGGCTATATTTTCTCTGTCAAGTTCGTACTGGCTTAGCCATCATGTAATAACAGAACTCTTCTAAATTTATTGGTAAAATAAATTTCTGGGATGATTTGGCCCAGTTTTCTACCTAAGGGATACCAACTGAAAAGTCAATAGGCTTTACAAAAATAGGTTTTGAAGGACAACTGAAAACTAAAGGAATGGAAAAAATATTTCTCAATATGAAAAATATGAAAGATACTCTTTCGTATGGTAAATCAGCTCTAAATGCAATGTGTACATTCATTCTTTCTTACTGATTGATGTCTATTATTTGATGAATCCTTGGGTTTAAATGTGGGGAGTATAAGGTATTTGTTCAGAGCGAGATAATTCAAACAGTTCCCAGTGATAGAAACTGAGCCCCCTCTGCACAGAGCTTAGCCCTTGAAGGTTGCAGAAGATTGTAGGAATGTTTGTACTCTTCCTGTTGGCCCATGCTGCAGGAAAACTGGACTAGATGATTACAGAATCTCCCTTGCCAAATGCACACACATACACACACCAAGACAACATATTCTACTTCTATACTGTTTAAATTGTGCCCTGTTTTGGGCAGACATGTTTCTCAAGTGTCCTTTGGGCACAGTAGTTTATAGCAGGATAAATATCTGCAAATAGTCTTTTTGTTGTCCAAGGACCCTCATTTCCTCCCATTTCCCCTTCCCTTTCTCCTTGCCCTTTTTAATTCCCAGATTCTGCTGGGCAAGCCCTCTTCTAGGTTAGTCAGTAAGTAGTACTTCATACACAGGTGTTTCTAAGTCAGAACAAGATCATGAACCTTGAAAGCTTTGTAGTCAACATGATCATCTCTGAAGCAGAATGACTGCCAGATTTATTCAAGGTCATAGAACTACCCCTGGCTTGAAAGTGATGTCACTCAGTCACCTCCTCACCAGAGGCAGGACTACAGGAACTGCCACCCATGAAAGGAAACACTGAAGTTGCCATCCTGTATTTCAGGTAAAGGTTGAGACTTCTCAGTGCCACAGAGACAAAATGAGCACCTGTCTTTCTTTTCTTAATTCAGTGATTGTCTGGACATTACAATAGAACTATACCACCCCAAAGAGCAGCTACTTAAGAAATCACTGGAACTTTTGCATTTTCATTGAGGATGAGAAGGGAGGTAAATTGATTTCAGGGATCCATTATTTCCCAACCTCCTCTGTCCTCACCCACCAATTATGTTCCCAGCGGCCAGGGACTATATAAGTATTTACCTACTCTGCCATGCAAGGTTGTTTATTCCCTATTTGAAAGATTACATAGACCAAATAACTGATATTTTGTAACTCTAAGCTGCAGATTAACCAAATATGTCCTGGTACTTTTTGTTTAAATTTTTTGCTCAGATGACTTGGCCCGGTTTTCCACTTAAAGCTAATTTCAGTTCCTCCTTGAGAAATATACCAACAACCTCAGTAAACAGAATTAGTCTGCTATATACACTGAATTGCTGTTTAGTAAATGAGGAAGTTAAATTTAGTAAATTTAACCCAAACAGAGTTAAATTTTATTCTAAGAAATGTGGAAGACAATCTTATTAATGGTAATTTGCCGGTCTCTTTGAGAGACTCAACTATGACAATTAGTCTCGAGGGCACATACCAAGCTTGACTCAATTCTGATGATCATGATATCATGTTCAGTAACAGGCATTCAGCTAGTACAAAACAGTGCTTCCACAGGGTGTGTTTTTGCCTCCTGGGTCCAAAGTCTTAATTCTTCTTCACTAAGTAAAGAATCATCAGTGATTATACCACCAAAGGGAACACCTGAATCTATCTTCTTTCTTTTCCCAAAGAGGAGGAATTGGGAGTTACCGGCATCAACTGTCAGTTGGGGTTGGAGATGGGCAAAGAGATAGGTCAAGTATCTTCCAGGTAGTGTGAGACACTCACCCGTGGTGCTGTAAACTAAAGGTGTGGCCATATTGATGAGCCGACTATGGAATGACTACATCCACTCCATAGAGTTTCAAAACAATGGGTTTAGGGCCAGAAGATTTGGTGTTTTTGGCTATGCTATGAATTCTCAGAGTTGATTCAGTTACTGATGCAGAAATAGTCAGGCTCATTGTTGGAAAAAATGACTATTTTGTGCCTTAGCTGACTGGGTCATGTGGAATGGTTAAGTTGTGTAAGTATGGGGAAAAATAAGTTTTAAAAAGAGCTGAACACCAGCAGTTTTTGTCCCTGACCAGCCTGAGGATCCAGCAGGATTTTAGTCTCAGATGGGCTTTATCCCAAAGTGCAGTGCCTTGTCATCCCATCTAGTCCTTACCTTTCCTCGAGAGAAATCCCTGATAATTGATTGGATAATCTTCCTTGCAACTTAGAAGTCACTGGCCCTTTCCCCTAGGCTTTGTGGATACTGAGGAAATACAGATAAAATTTTACGCTAGCCTAAATAAGACATCTAGTAAAGAAAAACTATTTCCTCCAACAAGCCTTAAAATGTGTTTCCTGGACAGGTAATAATAAATCCTTTATTAGATATTCTTTCCTTTTCGCTGAACTGCTGTATTCCCATGCTAATATCTACAATCAGTTTGACTAGTATAAGAAATAACTAGATGGGCTTCACAAAGGGTAAAAGTTCCTTTTGATGCCATCACCCACACAGGACAAACCCTCTTTTGGCCCCAGAACAAAACAAAGGGAGTCAGGATTTGTTAGCTGTAAAGAAGTGGATGATTGCTGTTTTTATTTTTAATTCCAGAAAGCTCCTTCTTGGAATCTTTAAAACAGAATTTCATATTCTCAGGAAGAACAGAGAATATACAGTCATTGCCTAAACTGAAGAGAATTAGCTTTTAGATTGTGTGAACAGAGGAAGTAGTTAAGGATTACAGCTGTAAATTTGAAAGAATGACTTCAGCTACTGGTTTGTGGATGTGCTTCATGTCTCTTATTTAGTTACTTCCATCTCTCCATACTTCTACCACCCATGATCCAACCCCACCATCATCTTCAGCATTGTTGAAGTAGGAGCAATTATTTATTGAGCACTTATAGTGTGCCCAGAAGACTGCTAAGTGTTTGTCTTAGGGCATAGTTCCAGAGATACAAATATCTGGGCTCCAGTCCCAGTTCTAATACATACCGGTTAGGTATGCGTGACTTAAAACGTCTCTTAACATCTCTGTGCTTGGTTGCTCACTCATAAAATAGGAACAAAGATAGAACTTTTGTGACAATAAGTAAGTTAATACATGTAAAGCAATTAAATATCTCTGGCACATAGAAAAGTATAAATATTCATTACTATTATTATCAACCACATTTTAGAAATTTGATCTATAATTGAGACTCGGCGAGGCTGAGTCTCTCTGAGGGTTTCACACCAGTATCCCAGGAGGTATAATGTTTATAGATGGTTAGGTTACTTGTTCATATCATAACTTTGGCTCCAGTTTCTTCCCTGAAGACTCCCGGAGTAGCATGCTATCATCAAACTAATCCTCCTGGGGGTGGAGACTGTATATCCAGATGGCAGTGTGGTTTCCTCTAACAGCTCCTCCATATTCTGCCTTTGAAAGGAAATTAAAAACATTTGGTGGGCTAGAGTATTGAAAAGGACAAAGGAGTACCAGAGCTGGCTGTTGTCAAGAGGTCTAGGTTAGATTTGGAATACAGTAAAGATAAAAGGAGACTAATAGAATGAGAAAAATGAAGGGAGCTAACAGTTCCACACTTTTGAGACTCCGCTAGTTCTCCTCAGACTGCAATCTTTCAAGATACCTGTGTCCATTCCCTTCCTGCTCTGTCCCTTTTGGCAGCCACTGGCCACAGGCCACTACTGAGTACTGGAAATGTGGCTGGTCAGAATTGAAATGTTCTGTAGGTATAAAATACACACTGGATTCCGAAAACTTCATCAGGGAAACAGATTGTAAAATATCTCATTGATAATTTTTAAAAATGTAATTATATTCAAAATGATGATGTATTGGACATGTTGAGTTAAATGAAAATATATTATTTAACTTCATATTATTTGTTTCTTTTACTTTTTAAATGTGAACACTTTTTTAATTTAAAAAACTTTTAAATTACTTATGTGACTCGTGTTACATTTCCATTCAGAGCTGCTCTAGATCATGGGTATTCTGAATTCGCTGCTGCCACGGCCTGAATGGGCCTCTTCCACTAGCCACTCTACCAAGAATGGACCCCTCAGTGACGTGCATGCCTTAGTGGTGGCCAAAGGGGTCCTGGGTACAGAGGGTGCGGACGGATCTACAGGCTGGAGTGTCCACACACGTGGCTATGAGATCCCCTATGGTGCCGAGCAAAGCCAAGAAGAGGAAAAGAAGAAGAACCCACCCTCACAAGGGACAGGGACAGGTCTGGGCTCTGGGCAAAGGTGTTTTGAAGAGGTCAAAGACACGAATAGTTCTAGGAGACAACAATGAGAGAACTGGAAGGAGCAAAAGTAGTGACTGGTTTTTGCACTGGCAGTGTTATAGGTGGGGCTATAGAGTGGGTGCTCAAGTGCTGTGGAGATGCAGATCATTGTGGATGACAGTTATTTTCTTTCTGAAGAAGCCAACTTGAAGGCTGAGAGTGAGGAAGGGGAAAATATCAGATGTTTGGGATGGACCAAACAAAATTGAAATAGTTGTACGAATTTGTCTCAGTACTTATGTCTTCACTGAAGAAAGAGGCCAGCACATTGTCAATAAATAGTAGAAAAGCCTCTGGGCTGAGGCAAGGACCAGAATTTGAGGCTCTAAGGTCTGCCAAAAAGAAAGCAGGACACGCTGGATACCAAGGATTAAATATCAGGAACTCTCGCATAGGGAATAAAGGAAGGGTGTAGTTTGTAGCAAAAGTTGAGAAAAACACAGAAATCGAGTTGTCAAAACTGGATGCAAAGCCAAAGTTGTCCTGGCAAAGAAAATTTTTTACTGAGTCCCAAATAGTTGAGAGCTGTCTCCATTTCTCCTGACTAAAGTCAGTCAGGTTCAAGCAACCTTGACTGTAGGGAGAGGATGGCTAGCAAAGGCTGAGAATCTGGTAGGGCCTGGCAATTACCCAAGACATCATAGACATACCAACTCTGCTCCCATCAGGTTAGTGGCTTTCTTATGGTAGAATTAGGTGTATTTCAGGACCCCTGATACATAGTGGATGTCTAAACACATAGTGTCTTGGCCTGAAGAAGAGAGTAGGAGAGCTGATAAACTGGCAGAAAAAAAGTGGGATGATTTTTATGGTCCAGCCTCTAACATTATTATATGGTCTTAGATCGTTTCTTCTCTCTTGGCCTGGTTTCTTATTTGTAAAATGGAAGACTTGAATCAAATGACCTAATTGGTTCTTCTAATTATTTGGGGATATGGTGTCATATCCCCGAACTCCAAATTGGCCACACTGAAAGATTTCAGGAGATGTTTTGAACTTAAATGTAAATGTCAAGCAGACGCATATTACGCATACAGAGAATATAAGATAATTCTAGTAAAAGAGCTCTGCGTTCTTAATTCATCTCCCAGTTAATCTCACATAATGCCAGGGTGATTTTGTTGCCCAAGTACTCTGCTTCCATTATTATTGCTGCAAAATATTGCCCATGATTTTGCTTCCTCATTACTCTGCTTCCTTGGCCTTTATTTTATCTTGCTGTTATTCAAACCATAAATCAATTTAGATATTCCCTATGAAATTGGACATACAACTACTTAGGAGTATATATTTATTAAAGGACGAAGCCTGATAAGCCAATTCGGAAAAGTGGGCCTGGCTGGAGGAATTGCTGGTGCTGTGTTTCAGCCCTCTGCTCAGCTCAAAATAATCCAAGCCAGAGTTTGCCAGAAACAGAGCCAGCATAGGCATAAGCGTACACATTGTACCCCATGTGTTCAGAGGTACTTAAAGCTCACAGAACTCCTTTTTTCTTGTGTTGCTTTAGAAGCAATGTCATGAACCACTGGGCAGTCATTAAACTGAGGAACAGGCTGGCTAGGGTGGACAGCCAGAAAGGCCACACCTTTAACCACAGAAAGCAACACTCCTTTTCAGATGGAATTGGAAGGCTCACGTGAACTGTTTTGCTTATGACCTATGCTGTGCTAGCTTTTAGTGCCCAGTCTATTAAAGGAAAAAGAAGGTTGTCAAGAAAAAGAAGGTTACTGGTATAGGTAAATATTAAAAAATAAATAAACCAAAACACAGTTTTAGTTACTAATTTTAAATCTTTTTGGCATAGCAGATAGGTACATAGCTAAAGATGCTAGGATAATGTCCTTTACTCCAGCTTAAAGCTATGAAAATGGAAACAGCAGCATCTTCACTTGTGAAGAACTAGGGCATAATTTTGACAATTAAGGCATAATTTTGACAATTTAAGTCAGATAAGACATCATGATAAACTCTTAAAAAATGGCCACACTGTGGGTGAAAACCCAGGACATCTTTGATTTTCCAGAGGTCATTAATAGGTATAGTCCAATTTGAGTCCCTATGAGCAGTGGGGTAGAACAAAGCCAAGAAATTCTAAATCAGCACTTCAGGTACCCTAGAATGTCAGGTATAAAAGTTCAAAAAAGTTAGAAAAACTGAGCCATGTAAGAACAAACTTTGGAAACCTTAAACCTTCTTTTCTTCTAAACTTGACATTGTCTGCAGGTAGTAGGCCTGGTAATTTGGGGTTTTCTTCCCTCTTGCTGCTGGCTAGTTTGATTTTTCTTTAGAGAGCAATTTTGTTCTTCTCTGTGCGTTGTGTATTTTGTGGTTTACGGTGGAGTTTGTCACCCAGAGACCAGTGATGAGTCACAGCCTCAGCTCCAAGGGGCTTGCTGTAGGTCTTAGTGGCTTGAAATGACACATCATCCTGACTCTCACTTCCATGAAAGAAGCATTATAGTTGAGAAGATAAGTAACAGGGACACACATGTGGCTAATAAATCTGGAACAAGCTGTTCTTGAATTTTTTAGCTGTTAAACCTTATTTGAAAGTTAGTGGCATAAAGTCAGGAATTACACCATGTGGTCAAGTTCCTCATCCCTACATTAAAGAACAAAGTACTGGTTTTGTGACTTACTTGAATTAGCTGAACCGTTCACTTAAAAAAGTATTGCTAGTGCCACCTAGTGGAACTATTGTAAATCTCACAGCCTTGAGATGAATACGTAAAATCAAGGTATTTTCTGTGACTGAGACTTACGGTTGGGAGATAGTTATGATGGTTGTCTTTCCGTGAAGTCTGTGATGTATGTTTTGGCATTTTTATTCTGACATGAGGATGTGGATATCCAGGACGCTATTTTTAATTTAACATGAAAGATCTCGCAGGATAATTTCAGGGGCAAAATTTGTTATACTAACATAAGGTCTTGTCGATTGCTCCTATTTCAAAAACGTTTGGACTATTGGTTCACTTTCAGGGATTTTTCAAAAGTTTCATCCTCATTATCCAATAAAGAGGCTATTAGCTGCAATTCAACTTGAGGGCAGTGCATTTGCCTAGGACATTTGCTCTGGTAAATGCGCTCCAACATTTGTGGACATAGTATTACTTCTCATAAAACATTCATTTGGTCTCCTCACATAATTTGTGAATAGAATAACTGTTTTTTAATTGTGTAACATATTTCATTGCAGATTCTATGAGGACCAACTGCTCAACTCATAATGAGCTCTTTTTAAATACCACCCTCACTCCCCATTGGTAAGCTCTAAATTGACATTTAATATAATTTGAATTCAGTGTTCTGGCCCATAGTGGAAGAACACAAATTCACATAACACCAATCAGATAGGGAATTTAGAATTAATATTGGGGCAGAGATGGGAGCCGGGAAATAATGCTGACTATACACCTCTATCTAGTTATCTATCTATCTATCTATCTATCTATCTATCTATCTATCTATCTATCTATCTATCTATATCATCTACCTATACATCCATCTATGAGAAACTATGCATGCAAATGATAAACAATAATGAAAACTTTTCCGAAATCAAGTTAAACATTTAAAAATAAGAATAAAAGAAAGTAAGTGAGGTTCCATGTTCAGCAGTGTTTGGAAAACCTTGTTCAACAAAGCTAAATATCTTCTTTACCACAAGACAATTTGTTGCCTTTAATATAGTATGCACTTGAATGCACTACGAATCTTCTGGAAGAAGATGTTGAACAGTATTCCCCAAGATCTTACCAGGAAAATTTGAGGCCCCATTAACACCCATGTAATCTCTGTCAGAAAAGATATTACAACAAGTACTCTTTAGACACTCCCCAAGAGGCTGTGGGAACTGAGGGACCTGAAGTGCTTGTTAAAACACAGATTTCTATGTTCCAAGCTAGAGTTTCTCATGCAGTAGGTCTGCAGTGACACAAAAGGTACATTCCTAACAAATTCCGAGGTGATGCTTAAAACCGTTGGTCTACAGAACACATTTGAGAAAATGTTCTAAAACAACCTTTCCTATGCAGAGAAGAAATAGAAACCATCCACCTGGAGTCTTCCTGACAACTTAGTCATCCACTTGAGACTAGCACTGGGGACAGTGAGTGGCCTTTGACCACACCAGGACAATTCACTGCCAAGCAAGAGGTCTCTTCACTGAGGAAGCACATCCCCAGTGCTCTTACAGAGACAGATGCTGATGTCTCAGAATAAAGTGGAAAAAGCATCCATATATTCTAAAAAATTAATAAATGTTTCCATCAACTGACTCAGTTACCAAGAGCTAGATATTCACATGCCAATCCCTAGAATGATCCATGTTATTTTTGTTTGTTTTCTGTTTCATCAATTTATATTTGGCATTGAAAAGATAGGGAGAACATGGTTGAATCTAGGGGGTTCCCTGGTACAATTTACTCATGCCCGTTCTGCTAAAATCATTATAAAACACAACCATAACTCTTTACTGGACTCCAACAAGTCCACCAGTCTGGAGGGATGAGCCTGAAACTCTTTCCCCGATTCCCATTCACTGCTTCAGTTCTCCTAACTTTTGATGTTAGCTTGGGTATCTCTTTTGTTGCGAAGCCTTTCTTGAACCACCCTCCTGTGTCTCTCCCCCAATATACACAGTAGATAAATTCTCTTATAAAGTCTCTCAGAGAACTATGTTTCTTTTCTTTATCACAGTTGTAATTTGTACTTATTTGATTAATATCTGTCTCTCTAGCTGGAATGTGAGCTCCAAGAAAATAATGAGGTTTTGCTCTTCACTGTATCCCCAGTATCTACTTAAGTTCCTGACACAGGATAGGTTTTCAATTAATATTTATTAGATAAATGGATGGAAGGATGGATGATGGATGCACTGTGCTCTACTCCCATAGAAAACCTTAGAAATCAGAATTCTAACTAAATTGTTAAAAAAGATGAAAAGTGCATGGATTGATTTTGGCGGGGTGCATGAGGAGAAAGAAATCAACAGTCCTCTGCACCCATGGCAAGTCCTCATTCCTCCCTTGAAAAAGCATTTAATTTGCTGATTTTTACTTGCTTTGTCTCTACAGTGGAATATAAGCTCTTCAGGGGTAGAGATCAAGTTTTTCTGGTTCATCTCAACATCTTAGATGTCCACATCTAACAGACACTTATTAAACATTTGAGGATGGGTAGTGCCTAGGAAAACAGAGGGGATCTAGTATCTAAAGCTCAGTGGACCTGATGTTCTTAGATAGATAATGTTAGCCTTCCTCATTAGAGTTCCCTGCCTCCCCATATTTCCCCAACCTCACCAAAGCTGCTAATCTTCTTATTTTAAACATCAAGAAGGTAAAAAGGTTAAAGAAATTAAATGACCTGCCCCAAGTCACAGGCAAAGTGCATGGCAGAGTAAGCATTAAAACTCAATCTTCCTAACTCCAGGTCTATTGCTCTTTCTACTTCATTACCCAATAATGCTTTCAGTAGGGAAGATTCTAAGGAACCCATGGTCTCATTCTAGGGAAGCCAGCCCAGAAAGAAGGGGTGTCTAAGCACTAGGCTGACCAAACTCTATCAAAATTTTAGCTAACACAGCCTGCTATAACCAATTCTAAATTGAGATTAGTTTTCATACCAAAAAACAAACGAAACAAAACAAAACTGAAATATTTAGTGAACTACATTCACCAAGAAACATTGGCAAGAAAAAGGAATAATTTAAATAGACTCTTTGTTTAAGGAAGCTTAAAATACATTAAAAGACAAAACATACCATATAACACTGTCTGTTGAAAATATCTTTTTTATTATAAACAATATAAACACACTTCCTAATACACTATGCAAATATAACACACTTTCTTTTCTTTGCCTGTTTTTATAAACAAGATTCTCAGCACAATGGTTTTTCTCTCGATGGTCATTCACATATTCAAAAGTGCCAAGTGCCAGGCACTGTAAAAAGTACTAAGAGATTTTGAAAAAGAATGAGAAAGAAAAAGACACTGTTCCATGCTCTCAAGAGGACCACAATCTATTTATACTGTTTTCTTTATTTTAGATGTCTCTGTTTTCACATAGACCCTTCCAATTTATAAGATATATTTTAGTCTATGTCAGTAAAAAATAGACTATATATCCAAGGTAAACTGGGTAATTAAAACAATTATCTTGATAAAATAGGATAAAAACACTACTTTGAGTCTTAATCAGATAATTGATGAAAACGTGATGCTGTGGTCTTGGATCATTTTGATAATAATTTTAATATTTTACTTTGATATTTTTGAAAGACTTGAAATATTTGAATACAGAGATTGTCTCTATCTTTTATAAATATGCAAAGAAATATTTGTGTTCTTTAAGAGTATAGCCCTTGAGACATTGTCAAAGTGAAAATTAAATAGAATCCAAAGGCCATGTCTAACATCCTCACCATTAGTCTCTGTTTCCTATCTTTAATGACATCGATATGTCCCTTAGTGTCTATATGAAAAGGTACATGTACATGCAAATATTTTCAGTGCAAAACCCAAATTATTTTTTTGTGAAGTTGTTTACAATATAGTTATTATAGACATTTCCTTTTGGTTTATCTTCATTCATCTATGGTTACCATATGCTCCCCCAAAATTCCATTTTTATGCTATTTTGAAATTTCTGACCAAGATAACTTATTAATTATATAAATGCAATTTATTTTTATGCCTTTACAAAATTTTCTTATAAATATATTAGAAATTATGCTAATTCTCTTTGACAGACCATATATTTCATTTTCGATGTGGGAAATATTGCCAATTATTGCTTCTGTATAGCATACAAGACTTAGGTGATCCTTAGAGATACTGAATTTCATTACTTTAAAATTCAATGTGGTTCCAGCCACGCATAGTTATATAGATATTACATATTCAAAGATAACTTACTGAAGCTTGTTCACAGAACTAAGCTTTCTCCTGATACCTCTCCCTCTCCCATACCCTAAGAGGTATTATCCCAAATGTCCTCCAAGACTTAAATAACAATATTTAAAAGACACTTAGCACCACAAAAGGGAATTTGCTGGCATGACACGAACAATACGGTTACTCCAGATGCTGTATTCAAACTGTATGGGCCCATTGAAAAAATAGATATAACCTGCAAGAAAAAGATCAAAAAAGAAAAATTTGAGTTTGAAACAATAAGGGTTTCTCCAGCTAACAGTATAAATCTATTCTGTTAGATCCCACACTTTTTTTTTAACATGTTAACATTTATCTTACTTATCTTTATAAACCCTACTAATGTTTTAATATATTGCTTGTAGCTTAAGGAGGGAAAAAAGGTCTAAAGTTTCCCAGTTTTCCTAAATTATCACCTCAAATTAGTTGTCTTTGTCAGGAGTTCCTGTTTTGCTACTTGAAGTATTGATATTCATTATTTATTATAAGTTAGGGATAATATCTCTTCATAATTAAAGTAAAAATCATTATATAGTTATGATGGCCATTGTCTTCATATATAAACTACTCCCCATTCTATCTCTGACTTGAATTATGGCAATACTCTGCATCCTGGCATCTTTAAGCATAATTTAAGATAGTGTTTAAGGTTTGCATCTTTTATTTGAAGAATTAGTAATCATTAAGTAAAATTCTCATTTATTCTAAGCATATTATTTTTCGTTTGCCATCCATGCAAGTAGTCACACAGGAATGACTTAACTGCCATGCATTTATTAGCACATCGAAGTCCTGTACGAAAGTCCTTTATAAGGGAGATGATTTTGAGGGGCTACAGAAGCCCTCCATTAAGTGCAATGAAACTAGTTACCATTTTTCTCGTAGACAGCATCTACATTATCACCAACACCTGGAAAGTCCTCTTCTATTAGTCTGGGGTAGTCTTTATCCATCATATGGTTAGTATCATCATAGCTGTTTAATAAGAAAAATCTCTTAAGTTTTTTAGAGATTACCTTAGACATGATACGATAAATATAATGACATGTTTCAAAATTGATGTTTTAAAATTTTAAGTCCATTTAAAACATCTGGTAACTTTTTAAAATAAGGAATTATGATACTGAGTGTATAGTGGATGCTTGGTATTTTTTGACTTGCCTAAAGGCCATATTTGCAAAGACAGTTACAAGCTCATTTTCATTTCACAAAATGCATATTTATTATAAAAGTATGTTATTAGGAGAGTGTTCTTAGAGTAAAATAAATATATGTTTATGTATTGAATAATTCTCTACTGATCTCCCACTCCATGTAGAAGAAATAATTTTAGCATAGTTGGGATACAACGAATGACTAAGATAAAACAGTGTCTCAGAAGAGGTGAGAATTATATGTATGTATGTGTATTTTTAAGAAGCTTTGAGAATTAAATCTCTGTCCGAGGGAGCTGCCTGCAGGAACTGATACAGAACAGAAATTAATATGCTGCATGTTAATAATGCATGAGATAATAATTTAAAATAGCAATAAGAGCCATTTGAGACTCACTTTGCCTGTATGACACAAGGTGATGGCTCAGTAAATATGGCTGCCATACCTCCAGACCTGGTTTCCCGAGAAGAAGAGAGTCTTCCTTGTATCCTCAAAGTGAACAGCCGCACTTATCTTTTTCACCTCTTTTGGAAATCCTAGTTCAGATATTTTTTTGGGATAACCTTCCAGAATATCATAGCCATTAAGAGCCCAAAATTTTCTGCCTAGAATAAGTGAAAGAATGGTTTTATTATTTAAGGAAATCTATTAGGACTCACATATGTAGACATTTACTTTAACAAAGAAAGACATACATTTAGAAATAAATGTTTATGAAACATAGAAATACGAGAATTTTTCAAGCAAAAATAGAATTTAAGATCCTAATTTCCTAGTTAAGAGTATAGCCAATCAAATGTAATAATTAATTTGGCAATTTATTACCTCTGAATATTAAATATGGAGCTGAGTGAAAAATACATTAAGATTTCTATATGGATAAACAGCACCATAGAAATAGTAAATTAGACCGAAAACTCAAATTTGATATGCCATCAAAAGTTATTTCTGTCTTTAAAAATAACTTTCATATAGCATTAATTATAATAATCAAACAATAGAAACAACGTCAGTAGAATGCTATGTAACCATTATAAATTATGATCATGAAGATGGAGTGACAATTTGGAAAACTTTTCATAATTTTATGCCAAGGGAACAAGTAGAATATTAAAATGTATATACACTATGAATATAAATATTTAAAAATATATATTACATATTGTGAAGGACTAAAAAAGAAAGTGAGAAAATTAAATATAGTAAATTAAATTTTCGGATAGAGGAATTATGAATAATATTTTTTAACTTTTCAAAATGTACATTGTTATAATGTTTGCTTGGCAAATAATTTTTAAGAGGAAATAAGAGAAAAAAGTGATTGCTATGAAACAAAAAGTGGGTATTTATCATGTATATTTATCATATACATGATATATTTATCATATACATGATAAATACCCACTTTTTGTTTGTATACCCTTATATATTTATCTTAATAATGTAGACTTTCTACTTGTCAAATCTGAGGATACTTGGTAGACAGTTTCAGGTGCTTTCTGTTTTCCATTTTGTTATACTTAGTTCTTATGTACATTTTCAGGAGTGATTATTTTACCAAGTCTCTGGTAGCATCAAGTTCATGTTCATCATTGCCTTCCCTGGACTTATGGGAGGTCTTACCAGTGGAAGGCTTACCTCTAAAGATGAAGATAAGGTCATGGGAAGGATGCTCATATGCAGCATCAATGCGGTTGGGAATTTCTGGCCAAAACGATTTTGTTAAAAAGAGCTCCACATCAACCTGCTGAGGATGCAGACGCCAGAAGAATCTAACACAAAAATAAAAATATAGTTTTCTGTCATTTTTGTAAGTGCAATATTTCTATCCTGCTAGCCACCTCTCTACATCAATGCAGGTAAGTTAGATAAAACCATTCTCTGTCACCTGTGAGGGGGAAAATATTTCCATTTCCCTTTAAATGCCAGTTAACCAAGTATTACTATCCTAACCTCCGCTTAAAGCATTAAATTTTAAAGTCTCAGAGCCTTTGTGGAGGCTCTAAGTCTTTTGTGGATTGAGACCATGACTTGCTCAACTTTGCCTATCTTACAACTTTGCCTATTTACAAGGCAAGCAAATGTGCCAGGCCACTATGTAGAGCTCTGGAAAGAAAACATGAGTTACATAAACTATGTCATCCAGGATCTCATGGCCTGGGGAAAGTGAATGAGAATATACCTGGAATACAATGCAATAGAGGAGATGGGAATGGTAATGGATCACAGATGAGGAAACAATTAATTGATGAATCAATAAATCAGCAAATATAAGCATATTGAAATAAAAAATTAATATTTCATTTCTTGTTACCTACAGGTTTAGTTTGTAAAACCCTCCTTCTCTCATATTCCAACATATGTACCTAGTGCAAAATCTTTCACACCAAAAGGAATTCATGTGGACATTGAGAGTTATATGGTAATTGATTTTAATACTTATGTGTTTGTTAAGGAAATAAATTAGATTTACATATTTATTTGGTTATCTTAATAAAAACTTAATAAAGACTATAACCAAAGATGTTAAAAAGCTGAACACTGACAAAATTATTCATCGAAAAGTAAAATGTTTATCTATCAGTCATTTATTTCATCTGAAATATGTAAACAAACTGCCCCAATTCTATTATTTTCACTATTAACTTCACCTTTCTAAGTTTGACTGGATGGTTTGACAATTTGTAGACACAGCCTCACAAATATTTGTTACAAGCAGATTTTATAAAATAATATCAAGAGTACCTGTCTTTAAAGATTATTGTTTCTCCTCGGAGACTGGTAATGGCATCAAGGGATAAGGAGGGGTCACATTTGTCTGGAGTTTTGGGATGTTTAGGGTTGGGGTCTTCATCTCCTGGACCTGTAGGCATTAAATGAATGAAAGAAGTTACTGAGCATGTGATGACTTGATCCTGCTAATGGAGAGTAGGAGAGGGTTTCTTCCAAGGAGGGCAGTAAGTCCTATTGCTCCTACATAATGATCCAAATACGTGTAATCCTGCTTCCTTGCTCCAGTGTTATCAAGGTCTTGCAGGTGGTACTGCCCCTTCTGCTTTCATCCCTCAAGATCTCTTGATATTCATCTCAAGTACAAATTAGGTTTCTTTAGGATGATGATAGAGATGGAGTGGAGACTTTGAGGAAACTTTTCCCATGTTTTGTGCAACCTCGACAGTAGGCTCTTGAGAAACACATTCCTCTTAAAGCCATTTCTGATGGCACATCATCCCTATGGGAGGTCTCATCTTGGCTCTTTCTCTTACCTATCTTACCAGCCATCAACATCAGCTAATGTTGCTTCACCACTTTATCAGCGCAGCTGTATCTGATAAACTGTGACTTGCCGCTTGCTTATAACTTTTCTACCAGAGCACATGAGTGCAAAAGGGGTGCAGAGCAGAATAACAATTCTGAACTGCTTTCTCTACTGAGTTCATATCAGTTCTATCATCAAGTCTCTGTCACAATATTGTAGAAATCATAAAAATTGCAAAATATTTGTTCACACCCACACTAGTTGCAGATTTTATAAAATAATATCAAGAGTGAATTTAAATCCAGAGGGAAAATAATGGTCTGGGTGACATGAGCAAGTTTCCTTAGCCAGGTGTTCTTGAAGTGTTTACATTGATGACTGTGCACTGTGGCTTTAACTCTATTTATGGCAGGTAAATTTGCTTGCTTGGGTTTAAGTTTAATTACTGTGTAAATATTATTGAAAATTTGGAAGGATAAAAAGGAAAAGATTCTTACGATGGTCACTGCAAATGTTGATTAAAAACTACTGCAGGCCACTCGAATGGTTTCCACTCTGGCAAACTAGAGTGCATGAAAGAATAACCAGAATTTATAAAAGCTACTTAAGGTCTCACTTTTACCTTCAGCTGTAGATACACTATTTAAACTCTACAGAGCTTGGCTTCTTCACTGGTTAAATGGAAATTAAAGAATTTTCCTTTCTTATGTCAGGGGTGTTTTGAGGGTATTGAATATACCTTGCCATGTATAAAGTACAAATATGAGGACTTATATTCTGCAAAAATGTTGAAGAACAGAACATTTCTATTACAGCAGGTAGTTTGATTTGGAAAGAAAAAAACGAGCATGTATTCCCAGGTTTTAATTACAAAACCAGGAGAGCAATATTGATCATGGCAAATTCAGTGATAATTTAGAAAATAAATGTATAAATATATTCTGCTTTTAAACTGACAGATTAAGAGTTACCATAGAGAGACTGGATCCCTTGTACATCGTCATCAGGAAGCATAAAGTGGCTTTTGCCAGTGTAGGTGTAGACGGGAAACATGAGCGCTCCTGGGTCCTTGGAGTGGTCGAGACCTAAGGAGTGGCCAAACTCATGGGCAGCAACAAGAAACAAGTTGTAGCCTATAAGAAAATAAAGAAACAATGAGAAAACAAGATTCTCCAATGACTAATTAATGGAAGGGATGTTATTTTCCTCATCTATTTTTTGTCATCATTTCTCTTTCTTTGCTATTTTACTCATTTTTTAAAATTAATATTCAGTGGCTTGAAGGAAGATTCAAAAGTTGATTTAATCTTTATAAATAATTTAGTGCTCTCTTTGATTATAGCTGCCTACACAATTAGAATATCAACAGAATGCTCTCAAATAATTAGCAACCAATAAGAAGTTGCGGAGAAGACACTAGTAATCCTGACTTGTTCTTTATTTTCCCAGATCAGGTGGGGGAAAGCGAACAGTAATG
Organism: Pteropus vampyrus; assembly: GCF_000151845.1. Classification (NCBI taxonomy): domain Eukaryota; kingdom Metazoa; phylum Chordata; class Mammalia; order Chiroptera; family Pteropodidae; genus Pteropus; species Pteropus vampyrus. The sequence goes on from NW_011888920.1 coordinate 141,823, forward strand.
ATCTTAAAGGAAAAGTCATGGAAAATCAAGTAAGGGTTCATATATAGGATGCTGCATAGAACATCATCTAAACAGGAGGCAACATCCAAAGAGATGATAACCAAGTGTGGAGGATAACCAAGTAGATTCCCAGAGACCTTAACTAAATAAGGTCTCTGGGAATCTACTTGGGAACAAATTCTAACCAAATGATTCTTTTCAGAAAATTCGTAGACACTAGAGTTCAAAGAAACAGAAATTCTGATTGGTCATCTTTCCTCTACTTTAAAAGACTACTGTGATTCATATTTACATTATTTCCTACAGTCATTCTTTTTACCAATTTCTGAGCTTCCTGATACTACTATTTTAATTGGAAAAAGATAAAAAGTAAAAGAAAAAGAACACATCATGAAAGCTGGAGTCAGTGGTTTCAATTTAACTTTAAATATCCTTTGCTAACTAACATAGCGTACGCATGAAGAAAATGTATAATTAAGTTAGTATATTACGCAGACCATAAGAGCAATCAAAGTTCACATAATCTGAGCAACAAGTAATTCATCATTGAAATGACTAGTAATGGATACCATTTTTGGCATTCAGCTGAAAAATTAATTCTGATTTGTTTGTGGATATTTTCATTCATTTCAATTAAATATTTTGAATCCAAAATTTATGCAGAAACTTAAAAGTCAGGTGTATTGTGACTCTACCTTAAAAATACTATATTTTATTCTTTACTCCTAAAACCATCTTTACATGTTAAATATGCAGAACATAAACAAATTGGAGGCGTTTCCTTCCGAAAACAGATTGGAGGCATTGGAGTTGAGGTATTGATCATTCAAGGTCTAATTTTACTGTTCAGAAAAATAATCCTTTTAATTTAAATAAATAATAAAAATTCTCTATTTATGAAGACTACCCTTAGTTGTCACAACTAAGGGTCAACACAGCTCCAAAGTTAAGTCCTAGTTGGAACAGTCTGGTTTTTCTTCTGAAATTAACATTCCCAATTCTTTTGACCCTTGAAAATTCAACTGCTGACTGAATTAACATCTAGTTTCATTTTTCTCTTGTAAATACAAATTTCATATGGTCTATTTCATGCTGTTTGGAGTAGTAAGACATTATCTTGATTTATTAGAGTGGTATTTATAAAATCCATGATATAGATAAGACTGAAACAGGTAATTCATATAACAGGGAAAAGAAATTTGACTGGACTTGTTCCATTGAGATTTCTGCTTGGGAAAAAAAAAAAGAAAAAAAAAAACTATCTCAATTCACATCCAACTCATCTATGACCTTCATATTCAGCCCTAATAAGTTTTAGATATATATTTTAATAAACTGTACTTCCTTAACAGGCCAAAAGGTATCCACAGTAACAACACCTTGGTTGACAGAAAGACAGTATCCCTCAAGTAACTAAACTAATAAATATTGCTCACTTTTAATGTTTCACATTGGTTTGTAGAAATGTCACTTGTAGAGACTAGTAAGATAAACTTTTACATTTTTTTGGTAAATATAATCAAATACCTAATATAATTCATAATATGCTTCTTAACTTCTCATCAATGGGTTCACTGTCTAATCTAATCTAGTAATCATCGATTATATCTTTATAAGAAATATTACCTTTGGAACTACTTGTCCAAGTTTCATCATCATCAAAATGGGCATCCCCTCCATAATTTGGCCCAGGAGGAAAAGCATGAGCCAGCAGACCAGATGGTCCATCAAATGGGTAGAAGTCTCCATGCTCTACACATAAAAGCAAGAGTTAAAAATATAATTATACTCAGTAGTGCCTAGCACAGGTGGTTGGTGAGTTTTTGTTGAATTCTGTAAAACACAGTGAATGACTTTAGAAAGGAATAAAAGATGGAACTAATTAGGAACAGAATATAAAAATATTTCAAAAATGATTTCGCATCATTACCTTTAGTTCCAAAAGAGATCATGATATCAGCAGTGCCATTGTGAAGTCTGGTAAAATTCAGAGGTGTCACATCAGACCAAACTTTGAAGGCCTTTTTGAATGCCTTTTCAACTTCAGAATGAGTCAGATCAGGGGTATAATTTACAATTCTATTCAACAGAAAAAGGTTCAATTACATTTTTAGAAGGTGAAAGCTATTTTAGAATGTACTTTCTTGGACTACTGCTTTTCAACTCAAAATGCAATGGCTTCTCTGAAAGTTCCACTTGAGGTCCATTGTTTTAAAGATCTTATTGATTATTATGTCACACAAAGAAAAAAATGAAGAATTCAATCAGACATCTTAAGTATCTCCAAATATATGACCATTTGGCATTTTAAATTTAAAGTATCCAGATGTTTAAAAGAAACGTATAGTGCATGCTAAAAGTTTAGCGTTGCATTGCTATAGTCTAAATAAATGAAATAGTTCTGTAAAGTTCCTAGAGTGGAACTCTCCCTTTTTAGCATTGTTATAACAAATATGTCTGACGTACTACATTTGCAAATTTTGTTAAACCTACTTTTCTATTTTGATTCATATCTAAAAGAAATAGTTTGACATTTCCAATGAAAAATAATGCTAAGTTAACATAATAATTGATGTTATAAGACATTTTCATCAACAGTCATAAAGTTATCCTGGACTTTCTTAATTTAATAGGCCTTAAATGTTTAAGGCCTATTTTTTAAAATGAGATCATACATGTTCTGTCACTCGTAGCTCATGCTGAAAATTAGACATCTAATACTATGAATAAAGACTAACAAATGTTAAAGAAAGATAGCCTATAATTTACCTGTAGGTTAAATTCATTTTGGACCATTTGAGAGTTCGAGGGAAAACATTGTATTCACCCACATCAGGAACACCACATCTTGGTTTTTTCATGATGTCTAAGGTGTTATCATCAAGTTTGCCAGTCACCTCTAAGCCAAAAAAAGACTGCATTTCTCGAAGCCTGTCAGCCATGGAGCTTGCTGCAGTCTTCTTCTGGATGCCAGCAGGATTCAGGGGATGGTAATATGATTTAAGGTAGTGCTAGAAAAAAGATCAAAATGACCTGCTTTTAGAAGAGAAGGGTATTTATAATGTATAGCACACCATTGAGATTGGCAAGATACTCTACCTCTGCAAACTGGAAATCTTCCTCGGACAAATCATCATCATCCTCATCATTGAGAAGGGGCAGGGACCAACAATGAGTCCAGCTCAAGAAGAGGAAGGCAGCCAGGACACCTGGGTTCATCTTGAATGGTTGTGCCTGGAGGCTGCTGCCTTTCCACAGAGGAGTACCTTTACTTTTATAGGCCTATGATGGTGAGTCATCATTTATGGACATGTTTCAACTTCCTAGTCAGTTAAAGGTAAACATGCTTACATGGCGACTTTTTTTTTCCTCCCAAGAAGTGTGGTTTGTGGTAGAATTTGAGGGAAATACAAAATGAGGGCATCTCTCATTTCAGCAGGGTCTGAAAAACCATCTGGCAAAATAAATGGCCTCAGTATATTTATGGATACTGTGGGAAGAAACAGAGAGTAATAAACTTTTCACTTCATTTGGCAAAAATGTCTTTCTGGTGGAAATCAGCTACTTTTACTTTTTCAGATAAGAATATCAAGATAGTGCCCTTACTTCCATAAAAATAAAACTAGTCATATCTCCAGAATTTATGACCTGGTGAGTTCTCCATTTCACTTTCTCTAGAGTGACTATGGAAGGAAATATTATATCTACCCGAGGGTCATGTTATTGGACCAGGACCAAGCTCAGAGACTCAGCAGTATCATAGCACATCCACAGGATTGAATGATGTGGTTGAAATTTAAAAGCACTCACTGTGACCTCTCAACAAACATGGAATCTTGCATGAATTCCCCATAGGTGAAGGACACAGTAGAAGAATATATCGGAATAAAATATACTGAACTACAATACAATGACTAACATATTAAGAAATTACTACATGCTGGGCTTAAAACATATCCTATTTAAGCCCTATGAAGTAGGTACTATTGGAAAGCTTGTTTTCACTTCACATATGAGTAATCTGAGACACAGAGAAGTCAAATACTTGTTTAAGGTCATATAGTTAATAAATGGCACTATCAGGATATGAATCCAGGCCAGTAAACTCAAAACTTCATGTTCTTAACCACCATCCAATATGACCTCTACCCCATCCATTCTCAGATATTTTCTTAAAAACTGGGCTGCTTATTTCTTACACCTCTGGGAGTACCCAGGAAAACTAGGACTTTAGGTAAGCACATAGCCAATTTCAAGTTTCTCAATTTTTATTTTCAAGTTTTTTAGTAAAAAAAAAAACTTAGGAAAATAGTCCTCTTGGCACCTCTTGCCTATTATTCCTTTCAGAACTTCACACATTTCATATCATCAGATTAGAATGCTGTTTTGGTCCCTCACAGGTATAAATGAATAGAGCCTTGTGGGCCATCATTTTCAGATTTATTGAATAATTGAAATTGCAAGTTAATTTCAAGAGTCAGAGAGAAACTCGGGTCAGGAACATATTAAGACAAAGAAAAAGAGCATGAATGCAGATTAGGGAAGGTATATCCCAACATGTGGGTAAAATGCTATAATCTAGATTAGCCAGTACCTCAGAGAAAACCATAAAAGCCTATGAAATATAAGCAATCAGTTGAAGGAAACCTATTATGCTTTTATACAAAATAGAGCCAAATAGATCCTTACAATAGATTATTTCCAATGAGTTCAAGCTTAGATTTAGGCTCAATCAGCAATGTTGAACAATAATTTGTTTTAAGCCTCCTCTGTGTATAACATTTACTTTTGAGATTAAGTGAAAATTATCCAAAAGTTTGATTCATCTATTAAGCTTATAGGAAATTTGTTCATAAGAAAGTTTATAGAAAATTTGTTCTAAGAGAGCATTTTGTTTTACCAATAAATTTTCATAACCTTTTAAAGTCTCCTTGGATTAAAAAAGAAAGTGCTTGAAGAAGTTTAAAAACAAATGACATTTTGTTTCATGTTTGAAAATGGGAGAAAGGAATCAAATAAGATAAGCTAACTGTATTTATAGACCTTCATATATTTATAGAAATGTTACTACTTTAAACTAGAATTTTTTAGAGCTCTTTATTAAATCAATGAATATTGATTGGGTATCAACTGTGTTGGATACCATACTAGTCATCTATGAAGATGAAACGAAGAATAAAATGAGTACCTTTTTCTTAGGATGATTACAATATTGTCTCCCCAACAAAGAGATATTTTTAAGGAGAAACGAAAATAAATGTCACTCTTTTTCAACTTAAAAAAAAAATGCTTATTTTCAAACAGCTTTAGTATTTATTAGTTTCTCATTTCATTTAAGAACATAAACAATGCAAAAGAAAAAACACAGAAAGGTTAATGATTGCACACTGTTACACATTCTGTAATTTTCTTAGTAGGATAAATAAAAATTCCTCAAGTTAAAGTAGAAATTGAAACAGACTGTTTGCCCATAGGCTATTATCCACTGAGGAGTGATTTTAGATGGTGATCAGATGTGTCATCACATGGAAATATGCTGGCAAACTGCTGGTGCATACAAGTCCTTATCTCAGGTTGTTAATTGTTAAGATAAAAGCCAGGCTTCTGGTTATCACTGGTGAAGTGTTTGTGGTTTCATTAACACAATGAGGGTGTTACCTTTAACACAATGAGAATGAGTTGGCTTTTACAAATGGTTCTAACAACTCTAAGGACTCATCAGGGAAATTTGAAAACCTGTAGAATGAGCAAACAAAACTGTGACCTAAATTAGAAATGCTGCTGATTCAGACAAAAGTAATATGGGACTTTTAAAAACATATGTCGTCATCAGTGTCTAAGTTCAAAACATTCCCCAAGAGAGAACCAAAAATGTGAATGAACAACCCTTGAGTAAAGCACAGGGGGTTCCAGATTAGGAATAACAAGAAAAATAGGTCATTTGAGTTGGGGTTAAATTATGAAAATTCTGTAAATCAAAGAATCTTTAAGATAAAAAATTTAGCTTCAGTTTAGAGTGTTGTAAATTATGAGTGTTTTGAGACTCAAAACAAAGAATGACATTTAGGAATTTATGATCAGATCACCCCATGAAATTACTTCCCATAGAACCTCCTTTTCATCCACAATGTTTATACCCTAGAATAAGTTAGAAGAGTGCCCCATCTAACCTCCTTATGCATAGTCAATCCCCAGGTCAAGTGCAAAGTGCAGAGGGACTCATTTTTGATTGTGCAGCTGTAAGGCAGAAGGTCAGGAGTTTAAAAGGTCATTTACTTTCAACGTTTAAATGACATGTTCTTCAGGGTTGCTGTATTCACACTGGGTTGATCCACAAAAGAAATAAATGGAATCTGCAAAAAAAAAAAAAAGAAAGAAATTCTTTTTAGTTATTACTTGAATATGTCTCCTGAAAGTCAAGACTGAATTTAGTTTCCTGGGCTCACTTCCTAATGAATTTTAATTCTTATTGTGTTTTGTTCAAAAGAGTGGTTACCGAATGCCCACCTCTGCCAGATTCAACCAAATACTATAAGAGAAAATAACCAGGAATAGAATACACATCCCTGCCTAAATGTCTTTGAAAAAGAAAAAATCTGGATTGTTTGGCAGTAAATAATAGAAATGAAAACAAGACAAATGGGCCCTTCGTGGTTTTAACGACAAGCAATTTCAGTATATTTAAAGATCTGGAGAATCTTAAACCAGAGCTACACAGATAATTCACTTATTAAAAAATATGCCCCTTGAGATAAGATTAAAAGTTGATGAAAAGTTAATGGTGGTCAACCTAATTAGCCTGATTCCCTCAGATCTGGACTTCCACAAATTCTTGGGAAAAAACACTCATTATTATATGTATTAGGACTGCATTTTCTAAAAGGGGTGCTATGAAATCCTATTCCATGGGTGGCAGAGGTGTTCCACGAATATTAATAATAGGAAGGAAGGAAGGGAGGGAGGGAAAGAGAACAATTTCTATGGTCAAATAAGTTTAGGAAATATTGTATTAAACCACCATTAATCAGTTTACTTCCCGGAGAACTTCTGAGCTTCATGACATCATAAAAATCTAAGAAAGGGTTAAAGCATTGAGTTTAGGAAATATTGTATTAAACAACCATTAATCAATTTACTTCCTGGAGAACTTCTGAGCTTCATGACATCATAAAAATCTAAGAGAGGGTTAAAGCATTGAGCCTGGAACATTCTTTTCAGTTACTCCTGGCAGTGTTGGAGATTCACAATACACAAATTGAGAAAAGCTGTTTTAAGGGATTAGAAGGCAAATGAATACTTATGTAATAAGAAGAAAGCCAAACTTCAGCAAACCATAGAGAGCCTAGATTCCTTTGACATCATCCTCAGAGATCTTTCTCTTTCTTGGGTGGGTATACATCATCAGGTTGAGAACATCAGAGCCTCGAGGTCAATGGACTGATGGCCAGATTTGTGTGCAGCAACAGCACACAGGGTAAAGTCTATAAAGAAACACAGCATTGACGATCTATGTAAATGTCACACAAAATTAATTCTTCTAAAAAAGATTTTAGATGGATTCTTCAAGCCTTATTAATTACATCCCTTCCTTGTTGCATATTTAGGAAGAAAGACAAAAGCCAAAACCTGTAAGGATTCCTTCCTCAGTGGTCTGGACCAGGTGATCCTGACACAGCATAGTGCCCAAGGGGTGCAGGTTGCAGCCCTTGTGATTCCATCACTGGTTTTGTTGTGCCTTTTGACCCTCAGTTGTTAGACAGTAATAAATAAGAGAAAAATTATGGTCACTTTACTTTTAGTGAAAAAGTAGAATATATGGCCACCATACAACTATACAAAAAACTTAGTTTGGAATATGTAAAAGATATGGCGAATACTGTACTGGTAGTGGATATGGGTCCTGAAGCCAGACGGATCAAAGCCTGTGAAGTAGGAATAATAAAATCAGTCTTACAGGATTTGTAAAGCACATGGCGCATTATATGAGTTCAATAACTGTAAAAGATGAATAAATGGTGAACTCTGTTATACTTTCTTCAACCACAGGAAGAAAAAATTGGGTCAAGTCAAACTTTATAGTGTTACCACACAATCTCTATGGTGTCAACTTAACCTTTTGAGACCTCAGAAAGCATTTTGGTTGATTTTCTTTTATTGCCTTAATTGCAATTTGGGGATATGAGATGAAAAACTCAATATTTGACTACTTATGTATATAAAATGGACACAGCAATTTTCCCTCAAATGGAGGATTTCTGTAATTTTGACCACTATTCATGATCAATGATTACACAAGTTCAGTGATTAGGATTACACCAATTCTAACTGAACAATGTTCACCTTTACCTTTGGAATTATTTGTCCAGAATTCATCATCGTCAAAGTGAATGTCACCTCCCCGATCCTCGCCAGGACCCATCCAAAGGACCCATCCAAAGGACCCATCAAAGGTGAAAGAAATGTCCATGTTCTAAACAGGGAAATAACTCAGATGATAACTGAGGAAATTGTCAAGACAAAACCAAAACCATTGCTTCAGGTAGAGTGTATTAAAAACTGGGAAGTCTTCAACATAGACAGTCTTTTTATCATTATTACCTTGGCTTCCAAAGATGATCATGATGACAGCAGTGTCCCGGGAAACTCAGTGAAATTGAGTTGAGTCTCACTGCTCCAAACTTTGAATGCTGCTTGAAGAGAGCATAGTCCACAGTTTCAGGGGAGAGATCCAGAAATGTAATTCACTATTTTGACTAACACACAAATGCACAGAGGCATTTCAGTAAGTTCCCAAATGTAAAATTTTAAAGATTGTTGTACTTTTAAAATCTATCCTTTAGATCAGTGGTCCCCATCCTTTTTGGCACCAGAGACCGACTGGTGCTCCTATGAGAATCTAATGCCTGGTGATTTGAGGTGGAGCTGAGGCAGTGATGCTAATGCTGGGGAGTGGCTGCAAATACATGTGAAGCCTTGCTCACTTGTCAGCCGCTCACCTCTTGCAGCCCAGTTCCTAAGGCCACGAACCAGTACTGATCCGTGACCCAGGGGTTGGGGACCCCTGCTTTAGCTAATTCATTTTATTTTCTTATAGAATCAGAGATCTAAGGCACATCATGGTACATTAAATTTTCTTTAGAGGTAGCTGTAATTTTTATGTGTTTACAAGGATTTTTGGTCAAGAAAATCTAAACTGCACTATAATCAGTCGAGATTTAAAAACTACTATAAAACTTTAATAATTTTAAATAAGAATATAAAATTCTATTTAATATAAATTTTTTTAATGCTGTTTTAATTTCATTGATGTGCAAAGCAAGATCATTTAATTGGGTATGACTAATAAATTAACATTCAACCTATGTTACATAAGTGATACACTAAAAAATTGAATTGGTTGTCCCAGAGTATTGAGGCAAACATTAAATAAATATTATTGTAAAAAATATTAAAGAATCATTAAGTTCCTAAAAAATGAGCTACAGCATTCTAACTTAATTTGCCTTTCAAGTGAAACTAAACATTAACACAGAAAGACATTAAAATATTTCCTTTCTCCAATATTTTGCTAAATGAGATTTAGGCGCACAATGTAAAATAATTACCTATATCAGCAGTCTTTAAATCAATGAAGTTTTACTTTCAAAGGCATTCATTAGTAGAAAAATATCTTACTGATGTACTTGAGATTGAGTGCAGAAATGTTTTTAATTCATCTTTATACCCCTAGAGATTTCACCCACACTTGTCACATGTTAGGTAATAAGTTAAAATGTGTTGAATGGATGAACAAATGAATAAATAAATGGTTACAAATAAAGGCCAGGATCAAGGTGATTATTTACAGACTTCTTGCTGGGATTATCTCATGTCTTAATCCTTCTCTTCAAGTGAGTTATAATTTAGAATCTCACTTCAGAAAGAATCAGCTTCACCCAATAATATAGTTTCAATATTTGTTGTTTTTGAACTTTCTAAATTTGCAGGGAAATTATCTGCTATATCAAGTTACCACTGTTAAGAGACAACTGATTTTAACTCTTCCTTAAAATTCAATTCTTACTGAAAATTATTATACAAGAACAAAATGAAACCATTAGTTCTCTATCCAATTTTTTAAATAAAATGTTATTTTTAAAAGATATTTAAAGCCACCTAGGGAAGATTTACTAACTCAATATTTAAGTAACAGAGAAAAAGCTTGGTCTGGAATACACAAGAATGTTATACAGGCATGACATAGACTTATAGACCCCAAAAGGACCTCCTGAGATCATTTAGCCTAATATTACATTATATCCCTTTATATTACATTGGAAAACTGGTTCAAAGATATTGAGAAACTTCCTCAAAACCACACAAAGAGACGAAGTTGATGTTAGGATTAGAATCTCAGCCTTCTGATTAGGATAGTTCAGGACGCTATGTATTACCCCTAAACTACCTCCCACGTAAGCATATGATCTGCCAAAGCTGATCCTGCCAGCTAAAATAACATTACACACTGTGCAGAGCCATCTTTTTACCTATAGGTCAAGTTATCAGTTAGCTACTTCATTTTCGTAGGAAAAAATTATACTCCCCATATCAGAGATTCCATACCTTAGCTGCTTCATAGGTTTAAAACTTTAGCAACCAGTTGGCCATTTGCTTGTAGACCAAAGAAGGTTTGCATATGCTGGATTCTATTCCCCAGGAGCTCAGATTTCTCTTCTGCCCATGTGTTAATCTCTAGGGAAGGTAATAAAGTGTTCAAATAGTGCTAGAAAGAGAGTATATGATCAAGCTCATTAAAAGGAAAAATTATTTGCTAGAAAAATAATAAGAGGAGGGACCGTTACCTCTATGGAAAGCAACCTGCCTTGAGAGGAAATCTTTTTTCTAGAAGTAGATGAGGTGACTGATAGGGGCCAGTAGGAATCCAGAACAGGAAGGCCATCAGCATAAACATGGTTGCTTCTGATGTACAGGAGTCTGCAGACACCTTCATTTGGGGTGGAGGTTTGGAAGGAAATAATTTGAACTTCACTGAGCTGATTTTATAGAGCCAAAATGTTGGTATATGATTCATTTCTTATCATTTTTTTACTTTAATATGTTTAGTTTTTTTTTAATAATTTAAAATTTTTTCAGTTACAGTTGGTATACAATATTATATTAGTTTCAGGTGTAAGCCACAGTGATTAGACATTTACCTAACTTACAAAATGATCACACTGATAAATTTAATGTCCATCTGACACTGTATATAGTTATTATTATGTACAATATTATTTACTATATCCCTTATGCTACACTTTATATCCCTCTGACTTACTCCACCCAGCACAATACCTTCCAGGTCCATCCATGTCACTGCAGATGGAAAGATTTCGTTCTTTTATATGGCTCAATAATATTTTATTGTATACATGTATTGTCTCTTTTTTATCTATTCATCTATTGATGGACACCTAAGTGTCTCTACATCTTGGCTATTGTAAATAATGCTGCAATGAACATATGGATTCACATGTCCCTTTAAAGTAGTGTTTTGGGTTTGTTCAGATAAATACTGAGAAGTGACATTCTTATTCCTATTTTGTTTGCACTACTTCCTGTTCAGAGACAGAGCAATATAGCACATTCATTTGTCCAAAGTAAAGTTTATGGATAAAAACAAAGGCTTCATCCCTTGTTTAATGACCTTAAATGTAGAATGTATAATTTGCATTTTTTTTTTGAAGATTTTATCTCTAAAATTGGCTAAGCAACAGGGTACCTGTAATTTTCCCTCTGACATATGAAGGACAGAAAAGAGGGCAGGAAGAACGGAAGGAGAGGTGGTAGAGGGAGGGAGGGAGGGAGGGAGGGAGGAAGGAAGGAAGGAAGGGAGGAAGGGAGGGAGGGAGGAAAGGGAAGGGAGGGAGGAGGAATAAAGGGACAAATGGGCAAGTGAATACAAAAAGAAGGAAGGAGAAAAGACAAGGAGGAAGGGAAATAGGTTAGAAAGGAAATTTATTCTGAAGTAACAAAGGGGCAAGCATCGTCCTTTTGCATTCACTTTTATTTGCTAGAAAATGCCAAGAATTGGAGTGAGTCTGTCCCAGACATCTAGATGAAGATACGGACAGAATTAGACAGGATCGTAGGCTGGGAAGAATTTTCCCAACAAGTCTCCATAAGGACTGCTAGTCTGCCTCAGTTTGGGAATCCATCTAATCACCTTTCTGCCAGGACCATTTTAACCATGGGTCCAGTCCTAAATGAGATAATGTAATCCAGATGTAGGAAATGAGCCATTTGCCTGGTAAAGCATCGCTGAGGAAATGTGTCAATTTTTTCCAAACACCAAATTTTTTCCTGAAATTTCCAAAAGATTGACAAGCACAAATGATAAAACAGATCTGACTCTTTCTTGTACAAACATAGAAGCTTATGAAACTGATCAAACAAGAGGTTAAATATAGAATTTACACATTTTGGAAAGTCCTACACTTGCCAATTTCTGGCTGACTTCAGAGTGCTTTCAGCCTGAAGAGGCAAGTACATTTCATAACTAGTAAAAATTGGGACAGTTATCCTAATATTTCTTTTGCTCCCAGAGTATTTTGTCATATCCAGATTAAACAAATGATTTTAAACCAGTTTGTTCCACAACTACTCATTATCTTATTGTAGACTCTAGTCAGGTTCATGGGGATGAAGGCAAATCATAATCCCCTAAATTAAGATGATTCACAATCTATACCCCCAGATTTAGGCATTTAATGAGGAAGTGGCTCCCAAAAACCAGTGATGTTTAAATATGGCTTGCTGAGGAGATCTAGGTAAACTTATATACTCTCAATCTATTTTCTGCTCTTCTAGTGATGAGCAACAATCATAGGCAGTAAACATTTCCTTGAACTGCATAGGGCACCACCTGTAATTCCACCTCTTTCTTTCCAATTCAAAAAAAAAAAAAATACTAGACAGCAATGAGAGTGACATTATTGTAACAGAAAACCCAGGAAATGATATAACAAATTTAAAAATATACATCATTTGAAAAATTCAACATTTTATTGTTATTCCTCATGACTGAACTCACACAATTAATGGAGACAAATTATTGAATTAGGACAAGAAAGTGGAGGATTTCACCAAAATGTAAAATATGAAGATAATAGTATTGAAATTAATACAGAAAATTCTGTGTGGGAAACCTTCATTTATAAATGATAAAACTAAAGACTACGAAAATAATTTGTTTTTATTTTAATACCTTTCTTAACAATTTATTTTGAAAATTTATTTTACAAAGAATACATATTTGACAAATGTCAATAAATTTTGTTCTATAATGTTTATAAAATTTTAAGTTTAGAATATATTAACTACTTAATTTCAATGATTTCTTAGGTATTATAAATTTTTAATATGTTTTTTAAAAATAAGAGCATAAAATACAGAATTTTATGAAACAAATACTGAAACACCAGTACTATCATTTTGTTCATTTCAGAAATTTGTTGAAATCTCTCAAGTGCTAATGAACTCTCTCATGCTCTTGGTTTTTGTATGGTTTTATAATATTTATTTTGTTTATATAATTTTAACAGAGTAAGGATTGACAGATAGGCAAATTTGTCTGCAGCAATATCTAGCATGGTCTGCCTGGAGTATCTGGTCTGTAAGGGAAAAAAGAGTAACAGATCATTTCTGAAGGAATCATCCTTTAAGATCACCCAAAGCCTTTTGCTCTGTATTCAAATGAACTAAGAAAACTGTGCTCTTGGTTATATTTCTCACATAAGTATCTTTCAGTGGAAAAGAATATATAATTGGATATGATTCTCTAATAATTATATTTTTTACCTAGCAGTTGTGTTTCTTGGTCCAAATTAATGCTGGAGTACTGATTTGTTAGTTTCTTGTGAATAGCTCTGGTCTGTATTGAATTGACATGTTCTATAGATGATTATGAGGGTTAAAGATATTTGAGCCATAGAGATACAAGACAAATGGTGGGAACCTAGTTGAGCTATGTAACTGTTCTTCCACCCCAGACCAATCTAACACAGATTACCTGTTATAAAGTGTATTTATCTGCTCTTTGCTATTCAATAGAAATGCAATTGCCTTTCTAGTATACACACCTTTGAGCCTCAAGAAAACAAACAACAAGCAACACACTGATCAAGATTGAATTAATCAGAAAGTGGGTTAGAGATTTCTTTTTAGTTGTCTGAAGAGAGTTCTCTGTGAACCTAACCTCCTTAGAATTCATGTTTTCCTATGAGCTGCATAATATTTATAATTATTTTTTTATTCTTGAATTTTTGAAGTTAATGCTCAAAAATTACTTAGTTGATGGCTAGATTAAACAGAAAAATTACTTAGACTCAAATTCAGTTTAAATTGCAAGTAGTCATATTTGATTAGAATGTTAGTAACCAAATAATAATAATTATTATACCATTGACAGTAATACATACAATTTCAAGAAACTGTTTACAATCTTATAAGTTGCTAAGATTTTAAGGTACAAAGTGTCCCTGAATAATCTGAATCATGTTGTCTGGTTTTGACTCTAGACAATATTTGTGACTGACAATGAATGAAAATATAAATGGTATCAAGAGTTTGTGAACCATGCCCTTAGGACAGGGAGGAAGGTGTTGCATACCTTTATGAAACACTTTGAAATTGATTTTATATGTATGAATCACCACTGGATTTTCCAACTGAGAGACGGGGGTGGGGGAGATTATAGATAACAAATAAATGATTTTTTATTTCCTTAAAAATTATTTAAGGAAGAAAAGTTTTAGTTCAGAATGAAGAATATTTGCAAAATAAAGTAAACGATTATAAAAGCTCACATTTCAGGCTATAAGCAATGACAGTACTTGAGACACAGAGTCCCCTCAGTATAACACTTGAAAATGTTAACTATAGCTGTATAACAAAAACAGGCACCAAGTTTAATTTTGGTGATGTGGCTTAAAAGCTGTGTGACTTTGGCAAGATTACTTAACCTTTCTGATTTTCATTTCCTCATCTCTAAATGAAAAATATTCTTCTTTCATATCCATAAAAGGAATAGCGATAATATAAGTAAAGCAACAGCATCTTATCTGATATATAGCATGTTCTCTACACTTATTCTCATTAATGTCAGTTATTGCTCTTGTTATGTTTTATTACTGAAGATTGGTCAATATTTGTTGAGCATAAATTATGCATGAAGCACAGTACTTAAAGTTATAGAAGACATGCAAGAAATAGAAGTGTAACCTTTTAAACACTAAATAAGGGAAAACACAAACTGACAGCATCTTTTTTACAAAGCAGTATTTTTCTTACACAAGAGCTAGGGCATATCAGGTAGAAGGCTGTCAAGAGGAAAACACTTCTAGGAGGCTGCAAATTTTTATTAGATTCTGCGGAGATTTGGTGAGGGGCTTGGACTTGTAAAGAAAAGGCAAAGAACATTTCAAGTAGAGGAAATGTCCTATGTGGCAGATATACAGAGATATAGAAGGCTGTTTTTGATTGACAAATCACGTTCTTTCTTGTTTTAATACATTGACAGGAGTCTTCTCCTTGACCTTTCTCCTCACCAGTCTTTATCTTGGAGTACACAGTACATTGGGGTTTTACAATGAAGGCCAGCGTGAAAGGTGGCTGAAAGAGTGACACACCTGTTTGGTTAGCTACATGTGCTGCTGGGACACTTGGATATAGAGGCTTATAAGTGATGACGGGTTGTCTGCTAGCCAAAGAGAAAGGAAGAAAAGGGATAGAAGGAAGTCAAAACTTGGTCACCTGTAAGGGCCAGCATTACCAGGAGATTGACCAAGGGTCAATATCTGGCAATATTAGAAGGGAATCATGGAGGCCCCATTATCTTTAAAATATTTACAATCATCTAGAAAGCCCTCATGGGTGGCTTGGTCCTTGGGGCCATTCGATGGTAATTCTAGTTGTCTAGTACCAGCTCTGGTGATATCCCACCCCCAAAGCCAGTCATTAATCTGGGGACATTGCTGCACTCGTGCCTCTTTTCTCCTCTCTTTGTTTCTTTGCTCCTGCTTACCTCTCTACTGCTTACACTAACTCCTGACTCCCAGTTCTCCTTCTTTCATGGTTTCTGTTTATTTATGGCTTCAAAGTGTTGGCTTTGCTTATTCTCTTCTTAATTGTAAGTTTTCAGCCTCTCTTCTCTCTGTCTCTGTCTCTCTTTCTCTCTCTGTCTCTTCTCTGTCTGTATCACTGTAAGTACTCATTTAACATCGTTCATTGGTTCTGCGACTTTAACTGAACCGACATAACAAAACTAATTTTACCATAGGCTAATTGATACAAACAAGAGTTAAGTTCCTATGGTATCTCATCAACATTATAACAAAATGACATTGAGGAAACCAGAAAACCATGTTATTCGAAGACCTACTGTACTCAGAGAGAATCTGATCGATTAATTCAGATATTCTCTAATATAGAATTGCTCCTGCTGCATAAAGTTTTCTGGCAATCCTCTAAAGAGCTACCTTTGGTTCAATGTTACTGGTTATATGAAGTGGCCAGGATGATGTTATGGTGGTCAATATAAAGTGTGGTAACAAATGTGTAAGGGGTCGCTCTTAGACTGAGGGTTGTGGGCATGATATGCACTGAGCAAATCATTAATTACCCCAAAATTCTGTGGCTGTTTTACAGTCTTCGCTAGGGTTGGGTAATCCTCCTGTTAGAATATAAAAGATAGCACAGACTGGACAAAGAGAAAGAGGCTATAGTCAAAGTAAACAATTCCCAAAAGAATATCCCTTAAATCAATCATTTCTATACTAAGTAATTTTCCTGTTGGTTAATTTGTCCCTATACGTATATAATTTGCATTATATACACTGATATAGAAATTAAACGAGAAGAATGACGATAATAATAGCTGATATTTATTTAGTAACTAGACTAAATAATCTCATCTTATTTATGTAACAATACATCACTACATTTTATTATTATTATCATTCCCTTCTTACAGATAAGAAAACTGAAATTCAGAGATGTTAAGTCACACTTCTTAAAGCCAAATGATAGACACAGGATTTAAACCTAATTCTTTCTGGCACCAAAGTCCAAGGGCTTAACCACTATCCTATAGTGTTTCTCAACTGAAAAAAAGAATTTGGGAAGATAAAAAAGAAGCATATCTCACTGAAGAAACCTGAGACTGGAGGTCAAAGTAGGGAAATTATCAAGAGGTAAACATTCAAGATTGAAAGATTCAAAAGATCTCTATAATATACTAAGTTAATACCATCAATCCAGAAGGAGACAAAAGCTAGCCAGATCACTTTCTGTTTGTTGTTAACAATATATACTGTTGACTTGTTTGCTTTGAGGGTCCCAGGCCAGCAAACAATAACTGGCCCCAAGGACCAAGCTGGGAGAAAATGAGAATTGTCCCAGACTTTTGATTTCCTAAGTAAAGTCTAGAATACTTTTCACCTGCTGATATACACTAAAACACTTTACAGTAATCACCAAATAGGCATTTTGAAAACAACGTGTAGACTTAATTGTACTTCATAGTTCTGAACTTGATTATGTCTTTACCACTACAGATTTTATATAAATTAGACAAATTGGCTCATATGAAAAAGTAACATCCCAAAGTGGATACTGACTTATATTTGACATGTGGTATTTGCACACAACAGTTCTAATTAGCCTTTGGGTAAACCTGCCCTAAATAATTACTGGGGCAGAAAAAAATTCCAAGTCAAAATAAAGACGCTTGTCACCCAGATCCCATTCTCTATAAAATCACCAACAATAAACCAACCAGGAAAAAAACAAGAGACTAAAAACTAGCAAAAATAATTAAAGGTTCATCAAGATCCCATTATAAGATTAAAATACTGTAACCGAGTTAAATGTTTTATTGCTTCTGTTTTGAAGAAAGTGTCACATTAGGAAAATACTTTCACATAATATTTTCTTTAGGTTACTGGAAGCCACTGTAGCACTACCAACTGAAATTGGCACTGCTCTGCCGTGGGATGAAATGCCCTCCACTTATGGCTTTTCCTCTTTTATTTACATCCACCACAGTATAATTTTACCGTACAGACATTGAGCAATGCATTGGGTTTGTGTTTGGTATGAAACCTGATGAAATGTCTGTATTTGCTAAATTGTTGGAAGGTTTCCCCGAAGTCTTAATTCCAGAGAACCCATGAAGTTAATAGAAATTGGGGTACAAACCACCCCGGAGTTCTCCTCACTGACAGTTAACCCTCCATCCCAGCTCCAGTGAAGCTACATTTCTTGGGCTTTTCTTTTTTTAAGCCCAAAGGGTAAGAATTTAATACGGACTCTGAATTGATCTCCTGACCTCATTTTAGTCCTACTGGTTGTGATAAATAAAACACTCCTGACCCAAATCTTCACCATTTTAACCCAGTTCCTGTTAGTGGTCATCCTGTCTCCTCATTGGACAAAGCCGCAGGAATACACTCATCCACTGGGCAGAAAAATCACCTAGTTGAAAAGTCAAGATCTGAACCATTAATCAGGAGACAAAATCTGGGGGTGGCAAGTTATTTCCAGGAGACTGAACACAGGGGTGGCAAATTGATAGAACATTGCTCATTTCAAGTCTGAAAAGCTGAAAAACAATTGTAATCATGAATATCTCAGGGCTGGCCCATTCCTTTGTGATAACAAATAAAGGCTAATGAGTAAAATATTATGACTCACATCCTGGTATCAACATTAGAAAATACTTCAGGGTTAATTAAGGAAGTAAAAAATAAATATCAAGTCAATATCAAGGTGTATTTTTAATTTGCTTTGGAAAGTTGGATATATTATTTTTCTCAGCTCAGAAATTACTTTTTTTTGAAGAACTGATGTTAAAACAGCATCTATATGCCAAAATGGTCCTAGTGCTTAATTCAGTTCTCTTGTTGTGCTCTTTCTTAAACATGTACTAGGGATGGACGCATATCTATTGCTCTGCTTTTTATTTTCTCTTCTCCCACTGTACCTTCTGTATGTTATAATGCCTCACATGTCTTCCATCATATCATAAGTATAGATGTGTGCTTTCTTTAGCCCAAAGAAGTAGCGCTTCTTACTTTTTGCTACTGCCCATAATTCTTTATATATATATATTAGGTCAAAACATACAAAATTTTCATCTTTGTAGGTCAACAGTGGTCAATACTGGGAATTTCAAATGGTTCAATTTAATATTTGTGTGTGAGTATGTGCATATATTAGATAATGTGTGTGTATGTTTGTCTATGTGTGTTGATGTATATGTGAGTTTGTGTTGTGTGCATGTTCATGTGTGTCTTAGGCAGAAGCACTTTACATAATCTTATTTTAATTAGTTTTTACAATATCCTATAAGGTAGGTCAATTTCTTTAAGGTACACAAGTAAAAACAAGAGAAACTTTAATAACTTATTTATCTAAGATCTTTCAGGATTCAAATTTAGATTTCTTTCCTCATGCCACATACTCTCTCCAGGCTCCCCATTATCAAGACTCTATTGAATTGGCTGAATCATCTTGACTTCCAGGCCGTCTTGGGAAGCGACCCAGCTGAGTGCTCCCAAGCTTGCAGACGTCTCTTCTCTCATTCTGTCCCCGGATGTGGTGCTGCTGCACAAAGAAATAAGTCAGCATGTTCCATGTCTGCTTATCCATTAGCAAACATTGGTAAAATTAATTTATAATATTTCAACAAATATAATACTTATTTCTGTAAGAAAACTTGAATAAATTTTCAAAACTTTTTTTTTTTTTTTGGCCCAAGTTTGGGCAAAATCTTGCATTTATTTTAGAGAAATGCCAGTTTTCCCAGAAATCTGAAGAAAAAAATGTGCTTATAATATAGTTATGCAAAGGTGTCCAAATACTGTGAAATCTAGTTCTCTTCTCTTCCAAATTATAGAGCGTGAGAAGTGGTTTGCTGGCTTTCCGGTTCCTACTGTGGACATTTTGGGAAGTAAGACCACAGCAGTCTAGATTTACATTGTTGGGATTTTTTTTTTTTCAGTAAATGCTTATGTGAATCCATCTTTTCCTGTTGGTCTTTGATTTGTTTTGGACTCACATTCTTGGCTAAACTTAAATAATTTTTTAAAAAAGCCTTTGCACCAGTTCATCAGAACATTGTATTAAACCCTATTCATGGCTCATGTTTTTAGTGACCAGTAGCAGCAAAGAAGCTGGCTTTGGGTGAGCAATCATAGCATCTTTGAGATTCTCTGAGAGAAGAATGGGACATAAAGAAGTCAACATAACACAGAAAAGAAAACAGAGTGAGACCACCAGGAAAATACCTTTGTCCCTGTGATCTAGCTTATTAACTGGAAAAAAAAGGGGGGGGCGGCTAAGAAGAGCTGTTCACAGTGCAAATCTTATCTAATGGGAGGGCCCCTTAGAATTATGCTTTTCTCAAAATGACGTCTCTGCATACTGGGTAGTTTATACACACACTCTTAGGGGTCTACGAGGTTCCCATGAAAATTTTTTATTTTGAGTTTTCGTTTTAATAGTCATCTGAAAGTACTCAGTATAAGTACTCATAGTACTTATATCCTACATCATTTGGATAATGACCTTGTAATTGAGAACTATGGAATGATTTCCAGGCTCATGTTTGCAGTTGTGTTTATAAATCATTGAGAATTACTGTAAAAAAGAATAGGCAAGAACTGAATAGGCCAGAACTGAATAGGCCAAGTAAAAACTAAATGATGTCATGGACAATGTATGAAGGATGGTTCTGGAGACGACATGGGGTGAGGGAATTGCATTTCACCTATACATTAATGAGGGCAGTCAGGAACGTTTTCATACTGGGAGCCATGATGTAAGTTGCAGCAAAATCATACCAACTGTCTCATTAACTTAATGTAGCTTATTTCAAACTTGTTGGGTTTATAATTTTAAATGTATTTTGGAAATTTGTTTTTCTTTGATAGCTGTAAAAACTGTAGGTTTATGGAGGGTATAAGTGTATATGTATGGAAATGTATTATTTCACTACAGCAGCCATAACAAAATAGCACAAACTGGGTGCCTAAACAACAGAAACTTAATATCTCACAGTCCTGGAGGTCAGAAGTCGAAAATCAAGGTGTCAGCAGGGCTGTGTTTTCCCTGAAGGCACTAGAAAAGGATCCATGCCAGGTCTCTCTCGTAACTTCTGGTTGTTCTTTGCCTTATGACAACATCTCTTAAGCCTTCACATGGTGTTTTCCCTACATGTATGTCTGTGTTTAAATTTCCCCTTACTAAAAGGACAAGAGTCATATTAGATTTGGGACCCGCCCTACCCCAATATGACTTCATCTTAACTAATTATAACTGTAACAACCCTATATCCAAATAAGGACACATTCAGAAGTACTAGGGGTGAGGACTTCAATATATGAATTTTGAGGGGACACAATTTCATCTATAATGGGAAATAACATAATAAAAATAATTGAAGTCATCGTTAAAGTGCAGAGATAATTTTTTTTCTTTAAAAGTGGTCTGCTTATTGCTCAATTTTGAGAAACCATGTTCAAAATTATATCATTCTGGTAAGAACAAAAAAATTAGAACTTCTCCTTTGCCCATAGAACACCTTATAAAAATCTTTATCTATTAAAAATAAATTCCTGATGGTTCAAACCATAGAAAAGCTAGAAAAAAATAGAATTGAATATTTAGTCATAACTCTTGAAAAGACTGTATCTCTCAGACTAGAGGTAAAGAAAAAAAATCACAATGGAAAAAGGTAAATAGTTATGGTATAAAAATGTAAAAAAAAATTGTAGACTTTTTAAAAAGGCAGACAGACTGGAAAAATATGCGCAGCAAACAGAACAAATAAAGGAATGATATCTGCTTTCTGTCTCTATGGATTTTCCTATTCTGGATATTTCATATACATGAAATCATAAAATATGATATTTTGTGTCTGACTTCTTTCACGTAGCATAATGTTTTAGAGGTTCGTCACCTTGTAGCATATATCAGTACTTTATTCCTTTTAATGGCTGAATAATATTCCATTATATATACATACATACCGCAATTTGTTTATCCATTCATCCACTGATGGACATTTAGGTGGTGTTCATCTTTTGGCTATTGTGAACAGTACTGCTAAGATCTTAAAAAAAAAAAAAAAAAGATCATATCTTTTATTTAGTCATTCTAATTCAGGAATGCTCTCCAAAGGGAATAACCAAAAATATGGGAAAATCTACATTCTTATGTTTATTGTAGGGTTATTGATATGATTGGGGAAAAACATGGTTGTAGTAAAACCCAAACTAGCTGGTGGCTATTCGATCTTTTATTATAACGTGCTAACTGGTCCTCACTGATTTCACTTTTTTCCCCTAACATTTATTCTTCAGACAATAGTTTAAGTAAATGTTTTCCAACAGGAAATGAGATCATCTCATTCCTTACCTAAAATTTTCCAATTATTTTTTATTTCATTCAAAATAAAATCCAGCTTCCTACCTCTGGCTTCTGAAGCCTTGAGTAATCCTGCTCCAGTCTTGTCTCTATCCCCTCTGCTCAGTCACACTGGCTCTCCTTCTATTTCTGAATGGATACTTTCAGGTTCTGTTGCATTTCTCTCCTGGATTTCATTGCTTCTATTTCTTCCTCACTCACTCTTCACTGCAATCTAACCTTTATTCTACCACTTGACCAAACTTGCACTCTGGAAGTGACTCATATAAACAGTGTTGGAATAAACATCCATAAGCTAAATCTTTGTGAGGATCTTTGATGATATCTTTAAAAACAAATTGCTAAAGAAAAAAAAAGTTTTAAGCACATTTGAGCTTTTCTGATAAACCTCTGGCAACTTGAGGATTAGTGATTTTGAGAGAACTGGGAGTCAGCATCCTCAACACCTCTGTGCGTACGTTCATACAAGGCAGTGGCAGCAGGGAAAGTGGTTAAGGAGACTTTGAGATGGGTAGACCAAAAGAATACAAAGTGGACTTATCCCTGAGTACTTGTGATATTCAACCACTTGGGGAATACACAAAATACCACGAGGAGGGTAGATCCCTAGTGACAGGTAAGGATCAGGTGCTGGTGAAATTCAAATATTAATGTTAATGTGGTCTCTTACATTTTTACAAGGTGGTAAAGCCTGGAGCCTTCAGGATTGTGTCAGAGCCATAGTTCTCTAAACCTGAGAACTCAGTCAGATCAGTTGTCAATTTAGACATCTGTCAGTCATGAATGACACAGAGATTGCCTCAGTGTAACTGTCTGGCTCATTGATGCTAATTGATGCCAAAGAAAACAAGAAATTACACAAGTAAATGCTGCTACTTATTACATTCAGCAAAACAATCCATCATTTTTCTGCTTAAACACAGTTTTAAGGTCCTCATTTACACATTTGCTTAATTTGATCCAAGAAACACGTAGTGAGCACCTACCATGTGTTAGTCCCTATGCCAGATGCATTAGATACAGGATGAATCTGACATAGGCTCAGCTCTAAAAGATTAATAAAGTAGAAGAGACAAGATTAAAGGGAACCCAATAAGTAGCACCTTCTTCTCCACCAGAATTCAGAACAAATTGAGAGATAAGATTTAAAAAAATCAAAAATAGTAATGCCCTTTGGAGACACACACACACACACACACACACACACGCACACACACACATGCCTTTTGGAGACCCAAAAGATGAAGGAATTAATGCTAACAGGAGGGAGCAGTGAAATATGTAAGAAGAGGTAGCTATTTAATCGAAAATATGAGGAAAAATTGGAAAAGTTGAAACCAGGAAAGAAATAGTGGGGTGGGAGTGGACTACAAAGCAAAGGAAACAACATGACTCAAGGTACAAATGTGAACATTTACGGTGAGTTAAAGAAACAGCAAGTATGCAGCAGTATGGACAGGGTCATTTTATGTGACCAATTTGATTTGGAGGGGTTTCAGCTTGGCCTAAATAGCAAACATCTTTCAGTGTTTAAAATTATTAAACAATATGCAAATGTGCTTATTATGGCTCAAGATGAGGTGAAGTTCAAGCTAAGGGAAACTCAATTAGGGACATGAGCATCAAGGATATCTGTTGTCCAGGTTACTTAGTGATTGAAAAAACAAACAAACAAAAAACATTGATCGATATTATGATGTGGCCATTTTGAAAATAGATTTGTCAAAATGTCTCTCATTTCCCAGCATATCTTCTTTATATGCTAGGTAATATGGAGGGCATAAAGTAGGAGATGGAGATTTAAAAAAAATAAAAAGTAGGTTAAGTGATATTACAGAGAACTTGGAATAATGTTGAACTGAGTTTGTACTTTATTCCATAGGAAATAGGAAACAAGATTTTTGAATGGTTATTGTTACAGGTACCATACTAGTTACTGGTATAAAGTGATACCAGCTTTCTAGAACTCCATATTCTAGTCAAGATCAACATGGATACAGATAATTTCTATACAAATAAATGAAGGCATAGGGTGACATAATCAGAGTCATGTATCAGAAATATCCCCCCAGAAACAACTGGTTAGAGGAGGAATAGAGAGTGGAGGCAAGGACCCCATTCTCTGGAAAGTACTTTCCTGATCCCAGGCAAGGGATCAAGAGGATCACAGAGTGGTCAGGAGAAAATAAAATCAAGTGCACAGGCAGACATTCATTTCAGAAAATGCAATTTCACTTCTTCTGAAACAGGTGAAAGAAAAATGCACAAGATATAAAAATTAAATTGCCTTTTAGCTATACATGATTTAAAAATCATTTTCACATTTTGATTCAACAGGCTCTTCTTTTTGACTAGTTGTATTGGAAAGTATTCAGACCAATTACTTAGATTCCAAAGAGCACACTTTTTTGTTTATTTAACTCCATGGCCCTGCTGTGGAAAAATAACCAAGAGTTGACCAGGGTGTGTGTTTGTACACTTAGAAAACTATAGCATAGATTCCCAGTGGTTATTATTTTGCCAGGAATCAGAACCACAGTCGCTGTAAAATTATGAAACTAAATAGTCAGGACAGTAAGATGGGAAGGAAGCTCTTTTTGAGAGGACAGGGAGAGAAGAACCACAGGCCAGAATGGCTTAGAGGTGATAGGAAGTAGATACTTATTAAGAAGTTTCTATATGTAGGTAGCTATTCAACTGCTGATGAACAGCTCATGAAATCAACTGCCTACTTTGGCATTCATTCATTTATTTCTCAAATATTTATTGAATGTCTACAATGAGTCAGGCATTCTTCTAGGTACTGGGAATATAGTAGTAAATATAATAGACAAAAAAAATCCTCAACGAGCTTACATTTTAATGAGAAAAGGCAAATAACTAACAACTAGATAAGTGGAAAAATAAGTATGTTAGATGCTGATAATTGTTATGGAGGAAAACAGCATGGAAGGTTGGAGTGAGTGGTATGCAGAGAAGTCTCCAATGAGAATTTGATATTTGCATAAAGACCTGAAGGAAGTGAGAAAGTGCTTTAATGCTTCTCCATTTGAATGCCCAAGGGCACCTAAGACTCAGCACACTCACAACTATACTCATTATCTTCCTTCCCAATGATGAGGATGAGTCAATGAACATGTGTTCCCTGGGTTAGTGAAGGTACCAGCACACACTGGACCCTCAAATCCCTTCCATTAGCCCCCATATCCAGTCTATTACCAAGACCTGCCAATTTTACTTCCTGAAATATTTCTCTGATTTCTCTATTCCTTAGTCCCAAGTCTATCTCAATCTGCCTAATCACATTAGGGACCCTGACTGAAACTGATCTAACTAAATTACAAATCTGACCATGCCATTGCCTTGCTGAGAGTGCTCCACTGTCTCTCCACCTCTAGGACATTGTCCAAACTCTTTAGCATGGGAAACAAGGCCCTCCAAGACCTGGCCCCATTCTAAAGTCTCCACCTATATCTTCTTCTAAACAACTAATTTCTCCTAACACACAACATGTTATTCCTCCTTGTCTTTGCTCATAGCATTCCCTCTGCCTTGAATGTACTTCTCATCCTTCTATGTCTAACTAACTCCAGATATCTTTCAAGCTCAACTTGAGTACCACTTCTTCCAGGAATTCTGCTCACCCAAGTTTGTTTAGGTGCATCTCCTCTTTGCATGTTCCTAATGTAGAACATACTACACTGCGGTGTTATTATCTAAGGATATGTCTACCTCCCCCACAAGATTAAGCAGTTCTAGGGCAGAATGGAAACTTATTCATTTTTATATCCCTTAGCATATTCCCTATAGAACATTTCAAATAAACTAATTTAAAGATAAGGCTCTCAGAATACAGGAAGTGATTATATTTTTGACCAAAATCTAATGCTTCTCTCTACTTGTAACTCTATCTACAAAAAAAAAACAAACAAAAAAAAAAACAAAAAAAACAACCTCAGGTTTGCAGAGTGGTTTGTTTTTTCCCAATGCAGGAAGAGGGAGAAAATGCTGTTCATTGACATTTCTCCAGGGTCAAAGCAGAGAACACTTTGTGGCTTGGGAGTGGGCAGCACTGGCATGTGCAGGACAAAGGAGAGAATTTCTTGTTAATTTTGGAATCAAGATTGGAGTAGGTGAGCTTTTAAGGTTGAAACAGGAAAGAGAGCAAAAGGGAGCCAGGAATTGGCAGAAGGCTGCATGTGTTCACTGTGCAACTTCTAGTAACTATTCAAATCTTACTAAGTTCATAAAGTCCTTGGTGCACAAATAGTGTGTGTGCATGTGCATACTTGTGTGTATGGGTGGGGTGTAACTGGGAAAGGGGCATGAGTTTACGTCTAGTGATGAGGGGCATAAGAGAGACTGCATTCGGAGGTACAGAAGTGGAGACATTGGAGGCCATAAGCAATTAAGCTGTCACTACTTTTAGAGTTTGATTTATTTGAAGTAATGCAGGCCATATGGTTTGAGGTAATGCATGAAACTTTGAATCAGAATGAGGTGAGTTTCAGTCCTCCATTTAACTTTCATCAGTTGTGTAGCCTTGGGCCGGTCATTTAATTTCTCTAAGTCTGTGTCTTTGTGTATTATAATACTACTTCTGGATGACTAGAGAGATCAACTGAGGGCTCAGTTCATTGCAACTTTTATTTTCATCACACTTATGTTTCAGGAAATGTATCTGGTAGTAGTTCTAGGAGTGAACAGAAGCCATGAGAAACTAAAGTAATAAGAGGATATTTAAGCAATTTTTCAAGAGAGAGGATTGAGAGTCCAAATACAAGAAATAGTGGTGGAAATAAAATGAAAAAAATCTTTGAAGGACAAGACTTAGTAGCTGATTGATAAGCATATCTGAGAAGGGAGGGTCTGAGATGGCGCTAAAGCTTTGCATTTTAGTAAATTGAAAGTGAATGCTGATCCCATGTTTTAGCCATTCCACTCTCCTCTGTGTTCAAAGAGCATTCCACCCTGTGCCTGCTCTCTGACATATGTGCTATCCTCCTCTACATTAACTGAGACTCTAGGTCTCAGTTCAAATCCCTAGTGATCAGAAGTCTTCCCTGACCACTCAAGTCTAGGTTTAGCTGTTCATTCTCCAATCCACTGCTGTACCTAAGGATTAGGTACTTAATTAACCTAATTCCTGAGGTTTTAGAGCAGACTTGCCAACTAAATTTCCTGTTCTCTCATGATCAGAACCAAGTCTCACCCATTTTTCTATTATTATCTCCACCAGATGGTCCATACCTACTCACTGATTCTGCGATCTAATATCGATGGCTTTCTTTGTTCTAGCCCTTCATGCAATAATTGAAAGTAAGAATGTAAATCACCATTTGTGACACTCTGTCATAAGTAAGAGAGTAAGTTTAGGAAAGATAGGAAAAGAACTAGCACAACCCCCAGGGAACAAACAAAATCAACCCAGTACAAATGTTCTGAACTCACCACTATGTTCATCATCATCACTACCACCACTAGCATTTATTAAAATAATTGTACTGAAGGAGAGAGGTAACTATTAAGTAGAGTATGGGGTGGTACAAACACTGGCTTAGGAGTCAGGAGATGGGAGAATCTGGTCCTAAGCAAGGTAAACTCTCTAGACGTCAGTTTTCTTCATCTGGAAGATGAGGGGGTTACACTAGATAACTTCTAAGATGCCTGGTAAGTCCAGAATTCTGTACTAGAAATATCATCTATTTCTTGATTGATAATAGGCTTAATAGTATCACTTTTTAATATAGATGCATGTATTCTAAGTGATTATCGGGATTATTAGGATCAGGTTAACCTGAGGTCACATTGAGTTTTGAGAAGTATTTTTGAAACAAGAAAGGAAGTGGCATAAAATAGAGACATAACAAAAAATTCAGGCTAGGATATGGTCAGGAAAATGACTAAGAGGAATGAGTAGATGAGTCATGTGCATAGAATAACTAGCAGATTTGCCTGGTTGCAGGGGGAAGTACCATCACAGTGGGAGAGGACCAGGTGTTTAACAATCTTGAAAGCAAGGCACAGAGGTCCAAAAGTTAATAATTTCAGCAAAATATCTGTCCCACAAGTTTTTTTATTTTGTGCAGACAAACAAATGACTAGATAAATTAATTTTTCATCCATTAATTTGTTATATGGATAAAATAGGAACATAGCTATATAACAGGAGTTTCTGAAAAGGAAAAATATAGAATAAGTTGTTCTGGCATGGTATTCTAAAAACCAGCTAAGCCCAATAAAATGCTTTGGGATCTAAGAGCTACATTTATTCAGAGCATGTTTATGAATGTGTGTGTGTGTGTGTGTGTGTGTGTGTGTGTGTGTTGTATGTGTGAGAGAGAGAGAGACAGAGAGACAGAGATAGAGACAGAGAGACAGAGACAGAGAGACAGACAGATCTGAATGTGGTGTGTGCATAAATGTAAGAAGAAATTGTCGAGGTCTGCATGTTAGGGGGGGTTGGGTTTTTAAAGTGATGGCTGGCATGTTTTCTTAATTTGTTCCCAGAATGTAAAATCACCTAACTTCCCAAATGCACCACAAGTCTCTTAAA
>NW_011888920.1:171665-189777 GCF_000151845.1 Pteropus vampyrus
TGTGTGTGTGTGTTGTGTGTGTGAGAGAGAGACAGAGAGACAGAGACAGAGACAGAGGGACAGAGACAGAGAGACAGACAGATCTGAATGTGGTGTGTGCATAAATGTAAGAAGAAATTGTCGAGGTCTGCATGTTAGGGGGGTTAGGTTTTTAAAGTGATGGCTGGCATGTTTTCTTAATTTGTTCCCAGAATGTAAAATCACCTAACTTCCCAAATGCACCACAAGTCTCTTAAATTTTGTTTTACTTTTCTGAAATCTTGGTATTCAGTAAAAGGATATTTATCCAAGAGGAAGAAAATTAATAAAATGCTATAAAATTTTGGAATACTACTCTACTTCTGAGTCATTAGAAAACAGCAAGCCTATTTCAATATAAAATTCTAATAAAATGATTAGTTTTCATAATAAACTATACAGAATAGTTCTATCAGAGTCAAATATTTTTCCTAGAAAACTACATCATGAAAATATTTATTTTCTAGTCTCCTGTTTCTGAAATGCATTTTCTTTCATTATTAAAGTTACATAAAGCACATTTAAGAATTGGATTTTCCAATTTGTTTATGGGAAAGATTCCTGGGAAGAGCTTAAGAGATACATCAGGTCCTTGAACAGGTCATTTCATTCATTTTATTTCATTATAACTGTTGATGAGATTCAGTTAACTCAAGTTATGTCAATTAGCCTATGGTAAAATTGGTCATTTCACTTAAAGTCACATAACTTATCAGCCATGTTAAGTGAGGACTTATATATATTGGAAAAGGAAAAAGAAAAAGGTACTAATTTGAGTGTATATTTAGTATGTGCCAGGCACTGTGCTGGACATTTTATATACATTATTTCATTTAATCACCATAATGCTCCCACACAATAGGACAAAAAACCTTTGAGTTGCTTTCCTGAATCACACAGCTTATAAATGGAAGGATAAAGATACAAGAAAGCCCAGGTTGACCCAATTTCAAAGCCCATCTCCCTTCTACCAGCAACAAATTTATACTACTGACTACCTCATTTTACCACTCAGGTGAAAAAAAGGGATTCCTGTTAATAACTTCTTTGGTATTAAAAATGGTTTTCAAAAAGTATGATTTACAAGGGCTATTTAGAATCAATTTTAATAAACTTTCTAATTTGCTTATTTGCCATGTTAGGGTCAGGAATTTGGAAAACTAATACGAGCAGATAATTCAGCTCCATCTTAAAATACTTATCCAGAAGCAGACCATTTCTCATCGCTGCCATTGCTACTATCCTGGACCATGCCTCCAACAGCTCTCTTGCTTAGATTATTGCAGTAATCTTCTTAATAGGTTACCAAATTTAGCCCCAGTCTCCTCTTCAATTTATTCTCTAAATAGAGCATCCTAGAGGTATCCTGAAATTTTAGTAACATGAAATTCTTCTGCTCAAATTCTTCAATGGCTCTCACTAGAGTAAAAGTCAAAGTATTCTAAGGGCTGAAAGGTCCTACTTGATCTGGCCCATGGTGTCTCTTTGATCTCATTTCCTGCAGTTTTCCCCACCATAATCTTTCCTCTCTGCCATCAGGTCTTCAGTTCCTAGAATACACTAGGTATACCTCTTCCTTGGAGGCTTTGCTCTTGTTTTTATTTTCCCTCTGCCCAGACCGCACTTCCTCAAGATATTTGCGTAGCTTGCTTCTTTAACTCATTCAGTCCTTACTGAAATGTTAGCAGTGAAGTAAGACTTTCTCTGGTGACCCTATTTTAAAATTGCAAACTTTCACACCTCCCCACTTCCTATCCATTCTACCCTGTTTTATTTTTCTGTATAACTCTATGTTCTTTTACTTACTATTCATCTCCTAGATTTGAATATGAGCTCCCTATTATTAGTTGCATTTACTGCTATTTCTTTTATTGCTGATTATCCAGCAGCTAGAACAGTGCCTGACCCTTGGAAGGAACTCAATAAATAGTTGTGCTATGAAAGAATGAATTTATTGATAATCCTTGTATGTCTACTAAATACCAGGCATAGATTCTATCCTATACCTATTCCTTAAAAGCTATTTATCTTAGAGAAAATCACTTAATTTGGAGGTCTATTTTTTATTTATTATGGTGACATTGATTAACAAAATCTAAGTTTCAGTGTGCAATTCAACAGTAAGTCATATATATATTGCATTGTGTGTTCCCCGCCCATAGTTAGATTTCTTTTTGTCACCACATATTTGACCTCTTTTACCCTATCTACCTCCCTCGTCCCCCAACCCTCTGGTACCCACTAGTCTACAGTTCATGTCCATGAGTTTTTGTTTGTTTGTCATGTTTGATTATTTCTTTTAGATTTATATCCCACATATAAATGATATCAGGTAGTTTTCAACTTTTTCTGTCTGGCTTATTTCGCTATGCATGATTATCTCACGATCCATCTATGTTGTCGCAAATGTCAGTATTTCATCTCTTCTTATAGTTGAATAATATTCCATTGTATATATGTACCACAGCTTCTTTATCCAATTATCTATTGTAGGATACTTTGGTTGCTTCTATGTCCTAGCTATCATGAATTATTCTGCTATGAACATTAGTGTGCATATATCTTTTCAGATATTAACACTTGTTATTTCTTGCCCTGTTGATAACAGCCATTATAACACGTGTGAAATAGTATCTCATTATAGTCTTGATTTGCCTTTCCCTAATAGCTAGTGAAGTTGAGCATCTTTTCATATATTTGTTGGCCATTAGTATGTATTATTGGGAGAAGTGTCTGTTCAGGTCCTCTGCCCATTTTTTAATTAGATTGTTTGTTTTTTTGTTGTTGCTGAGTTGTATGAGTTCTTTATATATTTTGGATATTAGGCCCTTATCAGAGGCATTGCTTGCAAATATATTTTCCCATTTGGATGGTTGTCTCTTTGCCTTGTTGATGGTTTCTTTTGCTGTGCAGAAGCTTTTTAGTTTGATATAGTTTTGAGAGGCATCTATTTTTGCTATTTGCATAATGATGATGTATAGTAAATATCAGCTCAACTCATCAACTCAATGAAAAATACATTGAGCAAGTACTAGGCCTAGGTTGTTAGAGGTAGAAATGGGTAAAAGAAAATTGAAGAGGTACAATGCCTGTCTTCAAAATATTTACTTCTAAAAGAAGAGTTAAAAGATGAGTACAAATAAAATATCAGAAGAATCAAACAAGACAAACATTAAATTTTATTAGACAGTCTTAGAAAAGACTTTGTAGCTTACCTAGTTATTTGATGTAAGTCTTGAAGGATGGTTAGGATTTTGAGTAAAGGTGTATTACAGATGGAATGAACAATAGAAAAAAAAAGATAATGAAATGGATAGCAGTGAGAAACAAGAGCACATCTATTTCAAAAGAAACAGCTAATAGAAGAGAAGGGAGAAGTCACACTATTTTAAGAAGGCATATGCATTCTTAGAAATGCATAGAAGGAAATATATCTGTATTAGTCAGAAGTCTTTCAATATGAGTCTCAAAGAACTCAAAACATTTTAAGCAAAAAAAAAAAGGAGAGGGAGAATTTAATTCAACATTACTGTCTCATAGAGCCCAGAAATGGGCTTGCAGTTATGAACAATTTGAACTCAGTTTTGAACATTGCCTGGCCTACTTCGACTTCTCTCCTTTGACTTCTCTTTGTGAGTTGGCCTTATTCTTCTTTCCTGTTGCTCACAGTTTATTCTAGTCTTTAATCCATATTCCAACCTCTCACAAAATTATTTGAGAGATTGCTAAAGAGATGTCTTTTAAGCACTTGGAAAGAAGTAAGAGTTGACTGGGAGACAAAAATGGACTCACAGACAAAAGTCATGCCAAACTCATTATACTTTTTTTTTTTGACAGGGTTATTAAATTGTAATATCAGAAAAAATACTTAAGAGCACTAAAGTCTTACATGATATGTAAATATGCCATATTTAGTTTGATACATTAGGTGTTTCATGATTTGGCCCCTGACCTACCTCACCAGTCTCCTTTGCTCCTCCTATAGCTTCTTTCAGCACACTGAATGTATCTACCTCCCCCATTAGACTATAAATGAAATTTAATGTAGAGAATATCATTGTCACTGTAATATTTTCAGGATCTAGCAAAGGTTCTAGCCATAGTAGTTATTTAATTAATGTATATTTAATCAACAAATGAATGAATGACATTTTGCAGATAAAATTATGTTATGTGGGCTAAATGAGAGCAGCTGAGATTTTGTTTGTTTATTTGCTTGGGGGTAAGTAACTTTATTAAATGTATGTGTAAATTTATGTAATAACATTAAGTGTAGGAAGGTCTTTAGTTGAGGTCTATAAGGTCTGAACTAACCCTATGCTATTCAACATTCTCATCAAAATTTCAGATGGAGAAAAAGGAGAAATGTTCATTACACCTTCAACAAAACTCAAAGAGGCATATGTGGAATGACAATAGCAGATATCAAAAAGGTCTTGATAGTCTGTAGACATGAAAAGCAATCAAAATTAAATTTAACAAAAAAGAATATAAATCTCTGCATTAAGGGTCAACGTCAACAGTAACAGTGGAGACATGACTTGACAATATTTCAAAAGATGAAAAAGAGCCTGAGAGTAAGTCTGTATTTTAGTTAATTGCTTTCATTTCAGTCTTGTGTATTTTATTTTTGCATTTAAAAACATTCAGAGACGGGATCCAATGCTAGGTTGCCAATGGAATTAATGACACAAATTGGTAAGAATTCCTGACCAGCAGGTTCCACATTTTAAAAAATAGTCGTATTGAAATATAATTCACATACCATGAAATTCTTTTTTAAAGTATAAAATTACATGGTTTTTAGTTTATTAACAGAGTTAGGCAACCATCACCATAATCAAGTTTTAGAATATTTTCACCACCTCAAAAAGAACCCTCCTAATCATGCACAACTATTCCCCATTCCCCTACCCCCAATTGCTTGGCAATTACTAATCTACTTTTTGTCTCTATAGATGTACCTATTTTTGGACATTTCATGTAAAGGAAATTATACAATACGTGATCCTCCATGACTGGCTTTTTAGGGTAATGTTTTCAAGTTCATCCATATTTGTAGAATACATCAGTACTTCATTCCTCTTTCTGGCCAGATAATATTCTATTGTATATAAGTATACTATATTTGTTTGTCCATTCATAAGCTGATGGACATTTGGGTTGTTTCTATTTTGGAACAATTATGAACAGTGCTGCTATAAACATTATGTACAAATTTTTGTGTAGATATATGTTTTCATTTCTCTTGGGCAAGTACCTAGGAGCAGAACTGCTGGATCATAGGGTAATTCTATATTTAAGTTTCTTGGAACTGCCTAATAGTTTCCAAAGTGGCTGCACTATTTTGCAATCCCAGTAGCAATGTATGAGGGTTCCAATGTCTCCACCTCCTCTTTAGTACTTGCTATTGTCTGTCTTTTTAATTATAGCTCTCCTAGTGGGTGTGAAGTGGTATTTCATAGTTTTGATTTGCATTTACCTAATGACTAATGATGTTGAGCATACTTTTATGTGCATATTGACCTACTGTATATCCTCTTAGGAAAATGGTATAGGAACTCATTCCTATACTTAATTGAGTTACTTGTCTATTATTGAGTATAGGAACTCATTCCTATACTTAATTGAGTTACTTGTCTATTATTGAGTTGCAAATTTTCTTTACCTAATCTAGAAAGAAGTCCCTTATCAGATATATAACTTGCAAATATTTTCTCCTAATTTGTAGGTTGTCTTTTCATTTTTACTGACTCTTCTTGACTGTAAAATCAACTTGAGCCATTTAACAAGGTTGCTAACAACAACAAAAAATAACATCATATTAGGCTGTATTAATAATATTATAAAATCCAGATCAAAATATATCTGTCCTCTGCTAGTCTGGCCACTCTGGAATGTCAAAATCAGTTTAGAATACCATAGTGTAGCAAGCATATTAAAGAAAAAGAAAGAAAAAAAGATGAAATCTTCCAGGATTGAGCAAGGGTCTAAAAATCATTCCATATTTCTTATGAGGAACAGAATAGGGAGCAGAGCATATTTAGCACAGAATAAGAATTCTCCAGTTGCTAAAGGATACTCATGTAATACTTTGGAAAACAAAAGTAAAATAAATGGATGCCAAACAAAGAGACACATTTTTGGGTCTATATAATGAAGGGATTACAACAGTCATGAAAAACCAAATAACTATTAAATGTTTAATAAATATTAGTTAAACTGATCAATAAAGAAAGTAGACCCACTTCAAAGTAGAACAAGCTGTTTCAGTAAGGAGTAGGTTCCCATTAATAAAATGTTTAATAAAGTAAAAGAACACATGTTGCTCTTGTAGTAGAAAGGTTTCCTACATCAGTAAAAAAGATTGGATGAGATAACCTGCAAAGTCCCTTCAAAGTCTAAGATTCTATCACTTTAAAAATGAGGATCAAGCAGTTATTGATGGAGATTAAATTTTTTAAATTAGTTTTGAATTAGTAATATGCTCACAAGGAAAAATGTAAGGTAAAACAGAAATATAGTGAAACTTAGCTCTTTCTCCCATTCCTGTATCCCAGTCACACAGTGTCCCTCTGTTATTGTTTCATATCCAGAGGTATTCTACCTTTATGAAAGTATTTATTAAAAAAAGTATTTTTACATAAATGGTAGCTTATTATACGTAATGTTTTGCATTTTGCATTTCCTACTTTAAAATCTATGTTACGGATTATAGAATAAATTAGTACATAAAGACCGGTTTTATTCTTATTAAAGGCTGTACAATATTCCACAGTATGGAACTACTACAGTTTCTTTAAACTGACTCTTATTTGGATACTTCTGTTGTTTTCTATTTTTTGCTATTACAAACAATGCTGCAGTGAATATACTTATGCATTCCTCATTTTGCATTTGTGAAAATAATCGTCTTTAGAATAAATCAACAATAGGATTACTTTAATCCAAAGAGTTTGCATTTTGTTTTTGATAGATTGCCAAATTGCTTTTCATTGGATTTGTATCAATTTACTCTTTCACCAAAAATATTTGAGAATATTTATTTCCTCTCACCCCCAACACCTAACTCAACACGGTGTTTTTAGTTTTTATCTTTGCCAATATAATGTTTAAAAAATAGTAACTGTCACTTACCTTTATTTCTCCTATTCTGAATGAGGCTAAGCATCTTCTCATGTTAAAAAGCCACTGCACAATTAAAAATATATATATATCCTTAGCTAGTTTGCTATTGGATTATTGGTCTTTTTCTTATTGTTTAATTTGGGTTATTTATGTATTGAGAAAATTAGCCATTTGCTTATGATATGAGTTGAAAATTTTCCCCCAGATTATAATTGTGTTTTCAGTTTTACCTTCATGGAGTCATTTTTTATTTTATGTAGTTGAATTACATATCAGTGTTTTCTTTTACGGCTTCTGAGATTTATTTCAACTTAGAAAGACCTTCCTTAT
The DNA here is from genome assembly GCF_000151845.1 of Pteropus vampyrus. NCBI lineage: Eukaryota > Metazoa > Chordata > Mammalia > Chiroptera > Pteropodidae > Pteropus > Pteropus vampyrus. Next base: position 179,142 of record NW_011888920.1, read on the forward strand.
TCCAGACGTATATTATGTATGTTCTATTACTTTATATTTTGTTTTTCACATTCAAATCTTTGCACTATCTGGAATTTATTTTAAGTGGAGGTAGGAAATCAAGTGTTTTTTCTTTTTTTCCAGATGGCTATCTACTATGTTTTATTGAATATAGATAAAAGATAGTTCTGAATGTAATACTCATAAATTATCATAGCTCTGAATGTAATACTCATAAATTATCACAGTGCCTACAAGAGTGTATTATTATACATAGTGGTATAATAACAATAGCAATAATTAAAATAATAAAAGCAACAATAATACTAACTATACTTATATGGTGCTAAGTATGTGCCAAACATAGTACTAAGCATTTTACACAACTACTACTGGATAATTATCTCTATTCCTAAGAATTGGCCTGATTCAGTAACATGATTGATGCAAGAAGCCAGATCCTTCCTGTACTCGAGGATGACTTGATTAGGATATGAGTAAAAGCAAAGAGAACAAAAGTTCTCATATTTACAGTGGAGCTGGAAGAGATCCAGGACGTTGAAAAATTTATTCATTTAGGCAAATGAATAAATAGTAGTTCAGTCGGTACCTGTTGAATACAAACTTTTGCACTAGGAAAATGAGATAAAGGCACCGCAGTTAATAGTTTGCACGTGTCAGGAATCACAGATGTTCAGCCAGTCCACACCAGAACAGCAGCACCATGTGGCTCCATTCCGATGGCCATACATATATAGTCAGATTAGTTAACAATGACAGAGCTATGTTGGTTGTTAAATATTTCGAGTAGCACTGTAGTATCAAGTGGTATGATGATTCCTTATGGGCATTATAAATGCTCTAATATCTCTCTGTACATTTTCTCCACAGCATTTACTACAATTACATACTTTCAAATAATTAGATTGTCTTTCTGCCAGATTAGACTGCAAATTCCATGAATGCTGGAACACATCTGTTTTGCTCAACATTTTACCTCAGAATCTAGTACTTAGTAGGTACTCAATAAATATTTGTCAAATGAATAACTTCACAAATAGTTCTAGAAGGAAACAGATCCAGTTTGTAATTCTTTCTCCATTTTTTTCTACCTGCATGACCTTGGGTATGTTTCCTAGTTTTCTATACTTTAGTTTCTTCACCTGTAAATGGACATGGTAATAGGGTTGAAATGAGAATTAAACTAAATTATCATCATCACCTTCATATTGAGTTCTTATCATATATCCAAATCCTCTTAGCTCTAGGAAAATCTCCTTGTAGAATGTAGTTCATACACACACTCATGTTTGAAAAGCTAGCCCTGAGATTCCACATCTGAATGTTCCTCTTAATCTTGTGACTCAAACTCTGGCATCCAAAATCTACCAAGAACAGAGTCAGGAGAGATTAAGGAGCCAATTATTTCTTTTTCATATGTGTTCTGACTTTGCCTAAGGTGTTTGTCTGAGACTTTTAAAACCATGGTGACAGACACATATTGTATATAATAAAGAGACAAGGCAGCAGAATGCCTGTCGAACAAGTATGAACAATTTTACCAATAAATTATATGTTCTTCCCTAAGCATTTGTCATCCAATATTCTGTAAAACCAGAAAAGCAATTTATGGGATATTATCTTATATCTGCACTTTAAATGCCCTAAGATTTACCATGCTGCTTTGGCAGCCAGTTTATCTCTGTTATTTTGAACTTGATACTGTCCTAAGCTGCTTCAAAATCTACATAGAACTTACCAACTGTTATGATGATAATTTAACTATATGCTCTCAAATGTCTTTGTATAAAGCTATAAAATACATTTTAGGAAAAAAATGCTCTAGAAAAATCATAAAACAACCGAACTTCTGCTATATCACTCTAGCTTGTCACAATCTAGAGCACTGTCTCACAGAGTAATGCACATTAAAAGGGTGTTTTTAACCAATATAAGATTGTATACCAATTATATACTTAAATAAAAATAAATAAAATCACAAAACCAAAAATAAATAAATAAATGAATAAATAAAAGTTTCTTCCGTCTTTAAAAAAATTTTTTTTTTCAAATTTCCCATCTAAATGCATTTTTAAAAGGTAATCAGAAAAGATTTCACAAAACTGTAATTATCTGAACTCCCTTCAGTGGCTTCGTGCACTGCTTCTGCCTAGGGAGCTTTTCGCCACATCTTCTAACTAAACTTCATTTATTCATTCAACAAATATTTATTTATGGGTATTTCTATTAAGAAGTAATCCAGGAAGTGAGAATTTGATGAATAATACATGGTCCCTTCCCTTAAGGAGTTTATAGTTTAATGAAGAAGGTAGATGAGAAAATTCAGAATTCTGTGGTAATAGTGGAGCTGTTATTCTTAAAAGTTGTTAAGAATTCATATGAGTCACTCTTAAATTTTCAGTTTGATCCATTTATCATTTAACAACTTATCGAATGTCTCCCATATATTCAAAGCACTAAAAGGATACACTAAGGAATCTACTAGAAGAATCAGGACTCCCAATCTCAGGGAAGCCTCTTCACATAACATCATCATCATTATTATTATTATTATTATTATTATTATTATTATTATTATTATTTTAGTTTTATTAAATTTATTGGGGTGACATTGATTAATAAAATTATTTAGGATTCAAGTGTATGATTCAATAATATGTCACATATATATTGTGTGTTCACCATCTAAAGTCAAATCTCCTTCTATTATCATATGTTTGACCCCCTTTACCCTTATCTACCCCGCCCCACATCCCTTACTTTCTGGTAACCACCATGCTATTGTCTGTGTCCATGAGTTTTTGTTTGTATCTTTTTCTAAATTCTAAGTGCCTTGAAACCGTATCTTTTATATAACTCTTAAATCCACTAGTTCTCTCTACCCCTCACCATCATCTTTGTCCAAACCACCATCACCTCTCTTCAGAACTGTTGCAATAGATTTCTGACTAACCAGATTTTCTGCTTCCATTGTTGTCTCCTTAGAACACATTCTTAACTTTGCATTTAAAGGGTTTTTTTTCTAATGCAAATTGATCATGTTACATATATATCCTTCACTTAACTTACGTTAGTGGCTCCACATTCTCCTTAGGATAAAGATTAGAATCTTTAGCACAGGCTTTATGGATCTCGAAACCTTTTTAACCTCTTCTTCTGCTTATGGTCCCTCCCTTCTCCACTCTCTAATCCCGACAAACCAACTATATACAGTCCCTGTATCTTACCATTAAACACACAGAGGGGTTTAGATTTTCTACTGAAAGAAATAAAATCAGTAAAGATATTTGATCAGATGGGTATCAAGATGCAAATACATCAGAAAAGAGAAGGACTTTAGTTATATTGATTGATCAGGTGACTCCTGCATGGCCAGCCATAAAATTGGTGCAACAATCTGGGTGTGACTTGTGGGATGGTGGTGCACACAAAAGAAGTAGGAAGAGATAGAAAATATTTCAGAGAAAATAATTTAAAGGATTGTGTGCCTGGTTGGTTATGAAAGATAAAGGGAAAAATGAACCACTTGAGAATTGTTTCCCTGACTGAGAGGGAAAACTGGAAGGGGGTCTTGGTTTAGAGGTTAAGACAATGAGTTCTGCTGGAGACTTGTTAAGTCAAGTTGAGGGAGAACTGATGGAAGGAAATGTTCCTATGAAGGCATGGACTGCATAGCAATATAGATCTGGGAGCAGCCATGTAGCACAGGGTGAAGGGCAGAGGCTTGAGTGGATCAGTCGCCTTGGGAAGACTGTAAAGAGAAAAAGCTAGAAGGTGGAAACTAAGCCTGAGGAAATGCCTACAGCAGTGAGTTAGGAGAAATAAGAGAAGCTAGAGGAAACGGGCATGTCAAAGAGTGAGGCAGTCTGGAACGCACGATGTCTTAGAAATCAGAACACGGGAGTTTCAAGAAGGAGCACGTAGCTGATGATATCAAATGGAGGTCATAGTAAGTCATGGAAAACAAAGACCGAGAGAGGACTTTTGGATTTGGTAAAAATTAATATTATTCTTGACTTTTGAGAGACTCTCTTTAGAACACAAGGAAGATCAAAATCCAGAGAAGAGAGTGCTAAGGAATAGGTTATTATTGACTCCTGAAAACAGAAAAGGTTTTGTGACCAGTTTAATTTGTATATTTTGAAAAGTTAAGAAGACAAACCACTATTCGCTCACCAGACATCCTGAAATACCTCTTTGTGTTCAAGAATAGGCTGCCAGATTTTGTAACAGAGACCAAAGACCACATGAAACAACGCTCTTAAAACCTCCAAGGTTGGGAAAGCTGTGAATAATCCCAGTATGAAATGTTTCAAAAGCTTTCCCCATCTTCAGTTCCTGCTTATTTAGAAGAATATTTGCAGTCAGTTGTTTTTCTAAAATGATGTCTGCATTCTGTCATTTCAACGTGCAGAAAGGCAGCTGGATGCTTCCTTCCTGTTTGTGCTTTTGCTTTAAAGTAACTCAGACCTAAAATAGCTCAACTTTCCAGCCATGTCTTCCTAAGCTTCTTAAAGTTTTAGAAAACACCTAAACTCTTATTTATTCATTCTAAACCTCTGTATAAACTACTTATTTCTTAGAAATATTTATCTCCTAGATTTAATTCAAGTAAATGAAGTAGCTGTTACCAAAAACTCTTTTGAAAATGTCTTTTAATTTACCATTTACTAAATTCTATATGTGCTCAACATCATGCTAGTTTCTGAAAAGATGAATGAGTTTCTGATCTCAAAGAGTTTACACCTTAGTTGGGGATAACATGGGCTCTTTTTCTCTAATGGAAGAAGGTGTGAATTCCAACAAGAGCAGATATAAAGATGTGTTAAGAGTCTCAGCTCAACTTATCACAGGAGAGTGAATGAGGGGACCTCACTGATTTCCTGTATCAAAAGAGAAACTGCACAGCATAGCTCTTCTCTGAAAGTTACTTTGTCATTACAATCAGCAAGGGATGTATGGACCAAGGTAGAGAACCAAGGACTCTGTAAAGACAAAAATTCTTCCCCTGAATATTTTGTTCTTTTCACTTCAGAGTGTGCATTAATGATTTCTTTTTTCTACTGCTTACCAGGAATCTAATTACAATTTGCTCTATTGTAAAATTGTAAAAAGAAGATTATTAGAGAGAGCAAAGAGATTTGAATGATTTTATCTAAATGAGCAAGTGTATTCCTGCTTTTAAATAAAAGAACTTCAGCTCAGTTCACAAGTGACTTTATTTCTTTCTACTTTCTGAGGAGAAATTTCAAGCTAAGAAAATTTGTCAAATAACAAAACATTTTAAAAAACATGTTTGATGTTTTTAGCAGCAAATCCGAAAGATTGCCGGGAAATTAGTTTAGAATCTGAATTTACTGTGCATCTCACTTTATCATATAATATTTAGAGTTAGTTGTTTTGAGATATCTATATAGTTTTTCTTCTGACAATGCCTCTTTCTCCCCAAAATACTAATCGAACCATTCAGTATTTGAATATCAATGACCATAATGATATCATGGCAAATCTCTAAATTTATACTTTTTTTGGTATTGATAGTGCTTTATAAAGGTTAAGTCTCATTGATGCACTACATTTTTAATTTATTAGCATTCTGCAAACTTGTGCCTCTAGAATCCTCTAATTTTTCTGCTCTCAATTAGGAAGCACCACACAAGCCAACAACTTTATATAGAGGTTAGTGGAAGTATAAAAAATGATGTCCTATCTTCTTGGTAGAAGGATGCTTGAAAATTCAAGGTACACCAGGAATTGCACTAAAATGAAATATTGAGTTAACATGCTTTTATTTATATCCTGTTGGTTTAAACAGATCCAAACTATTGTCCTCTAATTGCTCCATGTTGAACCAGATAGATCAGGTATTACACTAGGTGCTAATGAGTTAAAGGTCAATTCAAGAACTTGCAATTGACTTATGAGTTCAGCCCATAGAGTAAGATCCTGAGCTTCATGAAGACAAGAATTATTTTAAATGTTCTCTGAATTATTTCCTAACTTGAGTAACTAGCAGGGAACCAGTACTTAAAATAGCACTTAGAGTCATAGAATTGGAGGGCTATAGGGAGCCTTATATTCCACCTAGGGCAATGGTGTTCAATAGAAATATAACATGATCCACAATGAAAATCACATATGTAATGCTAAGTTTTCTAGTTTTCACATTTTAAAAAGCCAATAAAAGTGACATTAATTTCAATAACACATTTTATCCAAGCCAATATATTTAAAATATTATCATTTCAACATATATTCAATAGAGATTCTGAATAAGGTATTTTACATTCTTTTATAGTACCAAATCTTCAAAATCCAGTACAGGTTTTATACCTACAGCACATCTCAATTTAGGCTATCCACATTTCAAATGTTTGATAGTTGACATGTGGCTAATGAATTTCATAGGAGCAGTACTGGTTGAGGGTCTAACCCCTTCACTTTACAGGTGAGAAAACAGATCCAGAGAGGTAAAGTGACCAGCCAATGGGTGAACTGAAAAGAAACACTAGAAACACTAGGCATAATGTGAAATCACAGGATATCCCTACTGGGGAAGTTGTGATAAAATTTCCCACTTACTAAGCTCACACAATGCTTCTCTTTTGTCCCTCGCCTCCAGAAACCTTAATCCCGGGGTCTGGGTAATGATGATAAAGTCTCTGCCTTCCAGTACAGGCAAGCAACTTGTTCCCAGGAACTGATTGTATTCGCCCTGCTCCACACCCAGATGAAACAGGATCACTTTTTACTAATGGTTGTCCTGACCATTCTCCAGATGTACATTCTGTGATATACTGACTAATTGCTTTTGAAGGTAAAGACTATTTCAAAATACTCTATGTATAAGGTCTCTTGCCCCACAAATACCAGAGTTTATCTGTTCCTGTGTACTATCTTGCTCTTCTGCCAGTCAAAAATGAGTGAAGTCAGTGGTCAGAAAGGTGAATGAGGTTTAAAAAATGTCAGAAGAGACAGGGCAGGGTGATGGCATGAGGTAAATTCTTGGAGAATTTATTCCTCCAAGAGGTCATGGATAGGCGGCACCTGTCTGGGGTACAAGAGGCATTCCCAGGCTTGACTCTGTGCCTGGCACTGATGATATCAAGTGAGATAAATGATCCAATTACACATGACAGTGTGAAAAGTGGAGAGACTTCAGGCACTCAAACTGGGATAAGGTAGAGAAGTACCACTGAGAACTGAGAAGAGCAGTAACTACAACCTATGAAGTTTGTTTTCTGCAGACCTTTCTAGTAGATGATTTGTAAATACACTGGCAATATGAAGATTACGGTATAAATTTTAATTGGGAGACTATAAATTCAAAATATCAATTGACCATAGGCATTATTTGGACATTATAAAATAATGACAGACCATTCTGATGACTGGTGAGGAAGCTGGAGAATAAGAATCTGTCCGCGTTCTTGGTGTTTCTCCAGCAGCACTGCAATAAATCAAGTCTCCCCTCCCCCTATGGCAATACCACCTCCTGACACACATACACAATATATATATTTAGGTCCCCAGTGACCTTTTCCTAAGGTTTCAAATGCTTAATTTACCAAGTGAATCTAGTTTGAAATCTCAGCTTCCCCAGAAAGAACTGTCTTTTGTGCCTTGCATCCTCCCAGCTTCCCCAAGACACAGGTGAGAACTGTTTTGTGGCCTACATTCTTCTGTTGAAGCTACGTTAGCAAGATGGACTTTCCATCCTCCCTGACGGTAAGTTAGAGTCAACTGGTGAGCTTTTAAAAATTATTAAAGCAAGGACTCTTAAATTAATTCAAATACAATCTTTGTGCATAGAGCCTGTTCTGTCATTGGTATTTTGCTAACAGCAGAGACATTAAGTCAAAATTTACATTTACCCCACTTCCCACCATCACTCTCAACTGTAGGAACCCTGGCAATCAGGCTTATATCCTCAAGGCAGCCTGAGAGAAAAGGCCTACAGATATTGATATTTGAAGGGTGGGAAGGAGCAGAGACCAAAAAAGAAAAAAAAGTAGCTGTCACAGCACCCCGTGGGCCACCACTAGTGCCTCACCCTTAAAAACAAACGCATAGCCAAGGGTCTAATGTGAAAGTAAGGGGCCAAAACTTACAAATGCCAAAAAATTTTGAGGAAACAGAGATAATGCAAAAGAAAACTTGAAAAAAATTGTAATGAAAATATTAAAGTCCTCAGAAATTTAGTAGTTATTATTGCATTTATGAAACAAGGAGTGAATGTTAAGAAAAAAGGGAGGATTAAGAATAAAAACTAGGAGATAAAAATATGCTAAATCAGACATTCATAAATCCATGGAAGAATCAAGAGATAAAAGTTGAGAACATTTCCTATGAAATAGAACAAAAAAAGATCATAAAGATAAGAAAGTTATAGGATCAATCCAGGAGATCTGCCCAAACTCACTTCTTTAACCAATAACACCACGCCGAAAAACCTCTTCATCCTTCTGCACTACCAATTCTGCTTCCTAAATACATCCTCTAAATTCATATTTCTGTAGCTCCTCTGCCAGAGGTAGGGGCTGTTTTGAGACCTTGGAAATCCTGGGCATTCTCACTTTCAGAGGCCCTGTCCCATACCATGTGAAACATGTAAAACTGCACCCACAACTTTATAAAATAATATATACAAGGGTTTTAAAAATAATTTTCTTTTGAGATTATTTGGCTTGGAATAACACCATTTGGTTGGCTATGATTTCTCAGCGATAATTTTGCTTTGTTTGCAACTCTTGCAGAGAGAGAAAACCTGCTCCGTTAATAGTTTTTGAGAGCAAAGAAATTTAATTAAACAGACACGATGTACCTTTGGTAGAAAATTTAATGAAAGAAATCAATTTTTACTTTTGCAGTTTTTTATATTTTAGAGAACATGCTTTTCTTTCTAATTCTCAAGACTTTTCATAGGTTTTAGAACAGATTGTAGATTCTGAGCATTGTTCCCATAGTGTCAAATAGATCTTTTGGATCATTGCAATAATCTCCCCCTGGTCTCTATCTTAGGGACTTTCCATCTTTCTACCAACCTGGTTAGAGTAATTATGTCCCTCTTTTGTTTCAAATTCTCTAATGACATCCTACACAAGTAACTTCCTTAAGTACCTAGCTTCTGCTGCCTCTTTATCTCCAGCACTTAGTCCCTCCTGCAGCTCTCCCACCTAAATGACATATAATTCTGTTAAAATGCCAGGCTTTATCTTGCTTGCTCGTGTGTGTATGTGCAGTTTCTGGTGTTTGGATTGTACTCCCTCCTCCCCAGCTATTGCTTCCTCTCATCCTATTATTATTTATAGAACTGACAATTTTTGTTACTTCTAAAATGTGAGTTTCCTTAGCATAATTTATGTGTTTTGTACCTATATTATCATCTTGCTGCTTTTAATTATTGGCAGGACTCTCTTGTCTAATAATGCCAGCAAGGCAAAAAATTATATTTATCCATGTCATACCCCCAGCTCCTAACAAAATGCTTGGCCCATAGTGAGTATGTAATAAATTTGGCTGAATGAGTGTCCAGAATGACAAAAGACAATGGATATTGCAACTATGTGATCAGTTATTCTTTCTATTATTCTGGCTATTATTCTGTCCAAGTATATCACAATTTCACTGAAACAGAAACAAAATTGAACTTGGAGTAAAGAGTCTGGATCTAGTCTTTGTTTTGCCATTCTCTAGTTAAATGACTCTAGAAAATTTATATGACATCCCAATCCTTAGTTTTCTCACTGTTTCTATAAAATTAAGAGGATATTATCACCCCCACCTATTTTACAGAAGTTCCAAAGAAAGCAAATGATTCTTTGTGTGAATGTATTTTGTAAACTCTCAAGTGCTCCACAAATCTAAGCTGCTATAACAACTAAATTAATCACAGAGGAAGAGCTTATGCAGGTCCCTTAGCATATGCATCTTTCCCTTAGTAATAGGAACAGCCCTCTTTTATGTGAGGGTCTGAGGAACAGGGCACAGGAAACCCCAAAACCCTTAAAGCACATCATTCATTCTGGGCTAATTAAGAACAGACTATAGGAGTAATACTTCAGAAGAAACAAAACTTGTTCCCCTAAATAATAAATTTATACAATTTGAAAATATAATGCAATAGAAGATTTAAAAATAAGTTTCTTATTTGAAAAGAGATTTACTCATTCCTTAAGAGGGAAATAAGTACAGAAATGGTCATTGGCAAGGAGCTCAACTAGTGGAAACCACACTGCCTGTGAAGTAAGGAGACCAACGCAACCTTGCCATACCTACCACCCACCCACCCCTGCCCCCAGCCTTCAAGATCCTCAGCTATAAAACAGATTGGCTTGGGGGAGTCTCTAGTTCCCTTCCAAGGAATCAGTTCCATAATCCCAAATGATCTGGGATCTAACAGTCCCACCCAGCATTGCCTAAATGTTCCCAGGAACTAGCAGAGCATAAAGTGATTTTATGCTCAGTGGAGAAATATAAAGATGGGTCTGTTACTGTGGGCAGAAAAACACATCACTTCTGACACAGAAATAAGACAGAGGGTGTGGAAACAAGCCAGAGCAGTGAGTCTGAATTGCCAAATCAAAAATGATATTCCCTTTTGAGATTAGAAGCCAAGAAATTTGACAGAGTTGCA
>NW_011888920.1:191407-194976 GCF_000151845.1 Pteropus vampyrus
AACCAACATCATACTCAATGGTGAATGATGAATGGTGATTGACTGAAAGCTTTCCCCCTCGAAGGTCAGGAACAAAACAAAGATGCCTCCTTTCACCACTGCTATTCATTGTTGTAAAAGAAGTTGTAGCAAGGAAGGAAGAATTAAAATTATCTCTATTTACAGATAACATGATCTTATATAATGAAAATCCTAAAAAGCCACAAAAAAACAACTAGGGATAATAAATGAAATCAGCAAAGTTTCAGGGTACAAGATCAACACACACAATTCAGTTGTGTTTCTATATGCCAGCAACCAAATATCTGTGAAAGAATTAAGGAAGCAATTCCATTTACGAGCACATCTAAAAGAATAAAATACCTGGGAATAAAATTGACCAAGGAGATAAAAAGAGTTATTCATTGAAAACTACAAAACGTTTCTGAAAGAAATTAAAGAAGTTTTAAATAAATGAAATACATCCTAAAATAGGAGTTAAATTAATAGAAACAGAAAGTAGATCAGAGGTTACCAGGGGTTGAGGGGTGAGAAGAATGGAGAGATTTTGCCTCATGGTTATAGAGTTTCTGTTTGGGTTGATAAAAAATGTTATGGAAAGAGATAGTGGTGATGGTTGTACAACATTGTGGATATAATTATGCCACTGAATTGAATGGTTAACATGGCAGATTTTGTTACATATATTTACTAAAATTTAAAAAATTAATAACGTAATATGCCAAAAACAATTGAGTCATACACTTTAAACAGGTGAATTGTATGGTATGTGGATTATATCTCAATAAAGCTGTTTTAAAATTAATGATGCAGAAGAAAGAGGGGGAAATTGCTAGAATCTTACCCTTGAGTAGGCAAGAGAAGATGAGATCTACTATATACTTTCCAGAGCATGGCTTAGATAGGAATGTGAATAATTCATCTATAGTGACAAGGATGTAAGTCGAAGAATATGGACACAAATGCAGGTAGCAGCTTTGGAGGTTGGGAGCAGGTTTATCAATCTTAGCTGTCTTAAAGGTATGTCAAGTTACACCTTTCTTACAGTGTTTATTTCAATCTGCTTAGTGGATCCTTGGTTGTTCTTTCCCTTCCCATCATCATTCCATTGCAAGTTTCTTAAAGGGGAAGAAAATTACTTATTCACCTTGAATTTCCATAGAACCCAGTGTAATATGTCTTTAAAATGCTTTGAATGAATGAATAAATTATGGATACAATAGACATTTAGGTTCCCCTAGTTCAGTTGGTTTTCATTTCCCATCTTCAGTTTAGCTCATATTCTCTACTTCTGTGTCATACAGGGCCAAATGAGAAACCTTAGCATCCACCCAATTGTAGTCATGTGACAGTATTCTCCCATTCCTGTTTTAAAATTTTTTGTTTTTGCAAGTTCTTCTGTTCTTAACTATAATCTCATCAAGTGTTGGGCATTGCAAAGAGGGATGTAGATAACCATGAGGCAAAAAATAAATGACTCAGCCTTTGGAGAATTGGATATCTAGTTGATACATGAGATAGACTTAAAATATTTATGAATGTTATGATGAACAAATTCTAACCAGTATACGTTCCATAGGGCTTTGACCCTTTGGGCTTTCACAGTCAGGTGGAATCAGAGAAAACTTCTTGGAGAGTTTTGAACAGGTTAAAAAGATGATGAATATAGATTTGACTGAAGGAAGTAAAGATCTCACCACGGTAAATAGCTAAAGCATACAGATATAATGAGAAAGCCATGCGAGGGAGAAGGGCTAAAGAGAATAAGTAGAACATAGGTTAAGCTTTCTTTTAATAAATCTGAAAGAGATTACTTAATGTTTCAAGCTTTATGTTGTGATTCTTGTGACTATTTAATTTAAAGTATAACATATTGAGAACGTGAAACCAAAAATGACTCTAATCAAATGGCACAATCCAAGAAATGTTTTGAATACTCGGAGAAACTTACTAAATATTATTCTGCCTTGTGTTCTTATAAAATCAAATGTCATCTCAGCATTTTTTGGAAATGGTATAAGAGCTAACATTTATTGGGTGCTTGCTCTATGCTACACACTATTCTATGTGCTCCACATGCATTTCAGTTAATTTTTGCAACCATTCTATGAGACGAACCTTAATAACCACCTTTTTCATAGTTAAGGAAATGAGGCACAGAGAAAATAATGTAACTATCTCAAGGTTACACAACAGGTAAGGTTTTGAATCCAAGAGAGTCTGTCTTTCATGATATGTGACTCCTCTCCTGCAAAGCAACAATGGCAATCAGACAAATTTTCCCTCTCAAAAGATTCCTTTTGTGGGGACAAATTTATGCATGAGAAACGGAAGACAGGGGGCAGAAGAAAAATGAGGCGGGGAAAATCGTCTATACATTTAAAACAAATAATTATGGGGAAAAGATTATTAAACAAAAAGGGTACTCCATATGATAACACCAGATCATTCAATATGAATATCACTTTTTTTTTCACCATGTAAGGTGGTAGAGGAAGTAAAAAGATGCATGAATCTATTATTGCCTTAGGGGTGTCTATAGTCTAATGAGAGAGCAACAATGACAAATAATGAATATTTATCCCAGGCTAACAAAATAAATCCTATTCTTGAGGCATATGTACGGTGAGAGCACAGCGAGAAAGAGATTAATTCTGAGTGGATAGTGGAGAGAACTTCAAAAAGGAGCAGGCCCTTGAGCTGAGCTTTGGAGGACAAGTGGGATTTTTACTAGGTAAAGCAGCCAGGAAGCAGAGTCTGGGTATGAGCAAAGGGTGTAGATGTGGAAGGTCACAGAATAGTTAGATGTGAATACTGCATGAGTAGAAAAAGGAACAGGAGGCAAGAGAGGCCATGGAGTTCTGATGGTGGAGGGCCCTGGATGCCACAGACTGAAGTGTATAAACTTAACTTTTTAGGTAATGGGATTTGTCTTGTATTTTGAGTCATAATATGAGCTCTTTGAAAGCAAAAACAAGGTCCATGTCTCAATCACGTCTGAATTCCCAGCACCTCATACAACATCTAGAACACAATACACACACACATATATACACATACGCACACACAATGGGTGGATGGGTGGATGAGACAGATTCAACATAAGCCTTAGAAGTACAAATGACAGCATATAATGATTAATTGGATATTTGAGCATCAAGAGAGAGTCAAAGATGACGTGAAGGTTCCTAGCACAGCTTACAGAGAGTACAAAAGGACAAGCTGGTTTGAAGAGCTGAGAAATATTTTAATAAATCTAGGCACCCTTCACTTAAAAATGTGGAGTGGGGGGTGGGGGTGGGAGTGGGACACCCAGCGCAGAGGAGATAGGAAGGCATCGAAGTTAGTAAGCACAGTCTGGAAGTCTCTGTGTCTGTAGACAGTATTCAGGAATATTCATCACTCTCCTGGGCCCAGGCAAGCTTCTAGGGTTTGCTCAGGAATGTCAGATGAATCCATGCCCTTGGGTGTAGGGGAAAGGTACTTTCCTTCAAAGCTTTCCCTATCCTATCCTCAGGTTTACCTAAGGTAACCATCCCTGTTTCTCTCTTTATTCATTTCTTTGCCCC
>NW_011888920.1:196371-202187 GCF_000151845.1 Pteropus vampyrus
ATAAAAATCAATGCTGATTGTGTGCATTTTAATCTTCACTGCCACATTTTTGCTAGTGGAGCCTCTGCTGTATTTAAATATAGTAAATACCACAAGAGTCTAGTTTGTGGCAGAGAAGTCATTTTGGGGAAAATTTTCATTTTAACCCATTCTCAACAACCTTCCCAGTTTTTCTCCCCTCACAGCCTTTCTTTTTATCTCTTCTCTGTATCTTTCAGCTAATAAGAGTTTCTTTATTAATTAATTAAACAAATACTTACTAGTACCTACTATATTCCAGGCACTCTTCTAGGCACTGAGGATTCAGTAATGAGTAAGACTAAGTCCCTGCTTCCATGGAGACAAAGAAAAGGGACAGAAAATAAACACATGAAAATATAATTAGTAGTAATGGTAAGTTCTACAAAGAAAAGTAAAGCAAGTGGTAGAAAGTCACTGGGAGGTGGCTACTTGGCTTCAGCATCACTTTTATTACTCCCAGATGTAGCCCCAGGCTACAAGATTGCCACAAGTTTCAGTGCCCTGTCCTAGTCACATTTACCAGAGATTAGAGCGAAGATGTGCAAATGCAGGTTGTGATGCCCTCAGTATCCAGTGCTACCTGATACCAGTTAACCCCATAAACTGATATGAGGGCTGGAAACTTTATAACAAATGAACATGTATTAGATTTATAATCAGAAAAAAAAATTCAAGTTTATTTTAAAAAATCAGAATCTAAGAAAAAGATAGTGTTTTTATCTCTTTGATGCTAAAGTGCTGTCAGTGACTGATGGCAAAAGGAGACAGGAATAACCTAGATGCAAAGATGAATGGATAATCCAAACTCTGAATGCAAATAAAATTTTGGCATGCATGTACATCAAATCTCTCACAGGGGAATTGTAATCGTGTAAATCTTCACTTCTTTAAAATGACTTATTCTCTGCTCCTTCTCCTTAACTCAAACTGGCCTTGTGCTCACTTGCTGCACAACCACTCCCTTAATCATTAAGCCCTTAGGGTCATCATCAAACAGCCTTAGGAACAAAACCTCAGGTCTGTTGACCATGGAACAGAGTTTGGGTGAAACTAAAGATAACACTTTACAATTCCACACCCATGAAGGTTGAACACCTTACTGGTATCCCCTTGAAAGCAGACAGGACAACCCCATGACTGACATCAGGACTTGATGTCATGATCAACTGCCTCCTACCCCAGCCCTGACCAATCAGCGGACCCAAACTCCCTTAGCTACCAGGGCCAACGAGTCTTCCCCTATGTAACCTATCCCCTAGAGGCCATTGGGGAGCCAGGTCTTCGAGCAGTGGCTCACCTGTGTCTCTGAGACTTGCAACTCTGTACAATAAACCCTTACTTTCTTGCTGCAAAACCTGTACGTGTCTTATTGTACTTATATGCATGCAGGTAAATGGACCTCTTTGCTCTGGTCAAAGCGGCACACAAAGAACAAAATTTCCATACCAGGGAGAGTAAAGATTTGGAAAGGTTAGCAGAGAGAAGCAAAGGAAGAGATCTAGATAATTCACCAAATCAAATAATTAACAACCAAATAGTTAATTTTAAATCAACTAATAACTGCTTAACTGGGAATTGATGCAGTATAAAGAGCATGAGTCTAAAAGATAAATCAGGGTTCAAATCCCATCTCCACCCTTTATTGGTTGAGTGACCATGAATAAGTTATTTAATCTTTCGGAGCCTCACCTCCCACATCTTTGAAGTTAGAATATAATGATATCCTACTTGATAGGATATATAAGAATTTTGCAGTATCTAGAGAATAATAACTGTTAAATGAATAGTAGCAATTATTATTATTAAAAGGTTTCAGCCTCATGACATCAGTTCAACCTTACAGGTCTTTAGATATGTATATATTTTTATAATTCTTCATAGTGCTTAAATATATTTTAACAAAAGTATTGTCAGCTCACTGAAGATATAATGTCCAGATAAATCATAAGAAGGAAATATTAAAAATCATAACCATCTCACTACTTAGAAACACTTAGTTATATATAATACATATATCTTTAGATCTTTACATAAATCAACTTATAAAAATGGAATCATACTGTTCATACTGTTATAATTCACTTTTTAAATTTAATAATGTAAATGAAGATCTTTCCACAACCATTCATCTAAAACACCATTTTTAATGGCTGAATTATATTCCATTATATTAAGAAACAACAATTATATTCCATTATATTAAGAGTTTTTTAGATTTCTACAAATTATTAGATGTGATGAAAAATCTTATAGATAATCTTGGTGCATACACATAATGTTTTTAATATTTATTTTAATATTTTAAATTTTTATGTGACATTTCTCAGCAATATGGTTGTAAAATTTCAAGGTCTTGAAACATACAGTAAATTACCTGTCAAAATGATATATCAGTTTATACTCTCATTAGCAGTGTGTGAATTATCAATCATGAATTATTATTTGTTTCTATATTCTTTGTCAGTCTGATAGGTAAATAAAATGTGTTGCTTGAATTCACAGTCTTTTACATTAATAAGGCTAAATTTGTATGTTGATTGACTACTATTTTTTCTTCCGTAAATAGTTAAATATTTTATTTATAAATTGGAGTGTTCATCTTTAACTTATAAATTTAGTTGTTTTTATATATTAAATAACCTTTTGTCTGTCCCCATGTTATAATTATTTTTGCCCAACTTGTCATTTGCTTTTTAAAAATTATTTTATTAAAGTCAGATTGATGTAATTTAGAAAAAAAAGTGAAATTTTCCATTTTCTATGAATTTTAACAAAACCATACACTCATGTAATCATCACTTCAATCAAAATTTAGAATAGTTTCATCACCCTCAAAAAGTTCCCTCTTGCTCTCTCTTCCCCCAACCTTTCTCCCTAGTAACGAGTGATTTGTTTTCTGTCCCTATAATCCTGCCTTGTCCAAAATGTCATATAAAGGAAATCAGACAGTAGGTAGATTTTTGGACCTGGCTTCATTCACTTAAGCATATTGCATTTAAGACTTATCCATGTATCAATAATTTTTTCTTCTCTATTGCTGAGTGGTTTTCAATCTATGAATGTTCACAATTTCTTTATTCATTCACCAATCGACGGACATTTTGATTGTTTCTAGCTTTTGGTGATTATGAATTAAAAGATAAAATCCCCATATACGTTAATATAGAATTTTTTATGTAATTGTATGTTTTAATTTCCTGTGGTTAAATTCCTAGGAACGTGGTAAATGTATATTGAGTTTTGTAAGAAATGCCAAACTCTTTTTCCAAAGCAACCATTCCATTTCACATTCTCACCTGAGTTCCCGCTGAGTATGAGAGTTCCATTTGCTCCATCCTTGAATTGATATTGTCAGGTGTGTTTTCTCTTTTCTTACCCTTCTCATCTCTTTCTCCTTTTCCTTCTCCTTCTTCTTCTTTTTTCATTTTAGCCATTTAAAAAAGTGTGTAGTTGTATCTTATTGTGCTTTTAATTTGCATTTCTCTAATGACTAATGATGTTGAATATTTTTCATGCATTTATTTGTCATTCTTATATCTTCTTTGGTAAAGCGTTTAAACATTTTGCCTTTTTAAAAAGGAGGTTTGTTTTCTTAAATTATGAATGTCTTTTCATATTTTACATGCCAGTTCTTTATCAGATATGCATTTTGCAAATTTTTTTTTTCCCAGTTCATGACTTGTCTTTTCATTCTCTAATAGTATCTTTTCAAAGAACATTAATCTGATTTTCATTAGGTCAAATTTATGAATTGTTTCTTTTATGATTCATACTTTTTGTGTCTTCTTGAAGACAAATCTGCCTATCCCAAACTTGCAAAAATTTTCTCCTGTTTTCTTCCAGAAGTTTTATGACTTTAGGTTTCACATTCAGGTCTATAATACCCTTTCAGTTCATTTTTGCCTGTGGTGTAAGGAATGGGTCAAGGTAGTTTTTACTTTTTTTGGCATTTGGATGTCCAGTTGTTCTAGCTGCATTTGTTAAAATAGACTATCTTCTCTCCATTGAATTACCCTAGCACCTTTGTAAAAAATCAATTGACTATACATGTGTAGATCTATTTCTAGACTCTATTTATTTATCTCTGGGTTAATCCTTTTGCCAATACCATATTGTTTTGATTACTCTCAATTTATAATAAATCTTAAAGTCAAGTAGTGGGAATTCATCAGCCTTTTTCTTTTTTCAAAACTGTTTTGAGTATCCTAGTGTTTTATTTTTTAATATACATTTTAGAATTAACATAGATGTCTACAAAAATAGCATACTGAGGTTTTGTTTGGAATTGAATTGAATCTCGGGAGAATATTCATCTTAGCAAAATTGTCTTCTGATCTGTGAACATAGTCTATCTCTCCATTTATGCAGGTCTTTTTCTTTTCTCTCATCAGAGTTTTGTAGCTTTCAATGCATATTTTGTTAGAGTTTTATGTAGGCATTTCATATTTGTTGGTCCCATTATAAATGATACTTTAAATGTTTCCCATATTTGTATTTTTGCTTTTATATATTTACTGCAATTTCTGTATTTTATTATTTAACAAGGCTACATCTGTCCTATATGTTACCAATATTTTTGCCCACTATGCGATTTACCTTTTAATTATATTTATAGCCAAATATTTAAGTATTTCAGTCATGATTTCTCCTTTTATATAAATTCTTTATATTTCACATTACTTTGTTTCATCTATATTATTTCACTTTATATTTGTAACTACAAAAAGGACATTGTTATTCCTCTTCTATGGCTTATTACACTGACTTCAAAAGGTTAATTTCTCAAAGTTACACAATTTGTTAGAGACATTGTTAAAACTAGACTCTTAGGTACTCTGATTCTCTTATAAATACTTTTTACAGACATGGCTCTCAAGTAGCACACAGTCTAAGAGTAAAAACAGATAAATAAATAAAATTAATAAAGCTTTAGTAGTAGTAGTAGCTTAGAAGAAGTAGAGTACTTAACATATGAGGTGTGGTCAGGTCAGTACTAGTTGAGATTCTGAGTGTGCCTAGTAGTAGATGCAGTCTCTACATCACATGTTAATTTAGTTTCTGACTGAAGCAGAACTTTTGGGCTGCATTTTAAGACTTTCTTTGCATTGCTTTCTGGACTTTCTGATTCATGTATTTTTTTCTACTAATTGAAGACTAAGAGATTACATCCTGTCATATGACAGGATGTCATATGGGGTAAGCCAATATTCTAAGTGTAAATTCACACATTCTTAAGTGCAAAATTAAAAGCAGCACTAAAAATAACTCAAATGTAGAAGATATTATCACCATGGACAAACTTTTGGAAATGATGGCATGTGAATCAAAATGTAATATACTATAATGGTACCCAGGGACTTCCCAGTAAAGACTATTGGTAAAATGTATGAATACATATAAAAAAAATGCAGCTACTAATTACTTTCAGATTAAGATCACATTAAGCCTTTAAAAGGATGACACATATTTTCTACCCCAGAAATATTACTATTTATCAAAATACAGGAAATGGCAGAGGATTGTGTATCTAATTTCAGTAAATAAGAGGATATTTCCTTAAGCTAAACACAAGTGCTGATCAACGGTTTCATTTAACTCTATTCCCAGAAAACGAGCCTAAGCCAGACTTGCCCTCTTTTATGACAAAACCTAGACTGTGACTCAAGAGTTAAATGCTGATGGTAAATAAGACGGAGTTCACAATGATTTAATAGAATATTCTGTCTTCTGAGGAAATAGAACTAGCCTTATAAAATATCACACCATAATTATTCAGAAGGTTCCTACTTAGATCT
>NW_011888920.1:202237-226399 GCF_000151845.1 Pteropus vampyrus
ATTATAAATGATACTTTAAATGTTTCCCATATTTGTATTTTTGCTTTTATATATTTACTGCAATTTCTGTATTTTATTATTTAACAAGGCTACATCTGTCCTATATGTTACCAATATTTTTGCCCACTATGCGATTTACCTTTTAATTATATTTATAGCCAAATATTTAAGTATTTCAGTCATGATTTCTCCTTTTATATAAATTCTTTATATTTCACATTACTTTGTTTCATCTATATTATTTCACTTTATATTTGTAACTACAAAAAGGACATTGTTATTCCTCTTCTATGGCTTATTACACTGACTTCAAAAGGTTAATTTCTCAAAGTTACACAATTTGTTAGAGACATTGTTAAAACTAGACTCTTAGGTACTCTGATTCTCTTATAAATACTTTTTACAGACATGGCTCTCAAGTAGCACACAGTCTAAGAGTAAAAACAGATAAATAAATAAAATTAATAAAGCTTTAGTAGTAGTAGTAGCTTAGAAGAAGTAGAGTACTTAACATATGAGGTGTGGTCAGGTCAGTACTAGTTGAGATTCTGAGTGTGCCTAGTAGTAGATGCAGTCTCTACATCACATGTTAATTTAGTTTCTGACTGAAGCAGAACTTTTGGGCTGCATTTTAAGACTTTCTTTGCATTGCTTTCTGGACTTTCTGATTCATGTATTTTTTTCTACTAATTGAAGACTAAGAGATTACATCCTGTCATATGACAGGATGTCATATGGGGTAAGCCAATATTCTAAGTGTAAATTCACACATTCTTAAGTGCAAAATTAAAAGCAGCACTAAAAATAACTCAAATGTAGAAGATATTATCACCATGGACAAACTTTTGGAAATGATGGCATGTGAATCAAAATGTAATATACTATAATGGTACCCAGGGACTTCCCAGTAAAGACTATTGGTAAAATGTATGAATACATATAAAAAAAATGCAGCTACTAATTACTTTCAGATTAAGATCACATTAAGCCTTTAAAAGGATGACACATATTTTCTACCCCAGAAATATTACTATTTATCAAAATACAGGAAATGGCAGAGGATTGTGTATCTAATTTCAGTAAATAAGAGGATATTTCCTTAAGCTAAACACAAGTGCTGATCAACGGTTTCATTTAACTCTATTCCCAGAAAACGAGCCTAAGCCAGACTTGCCCTCTTTTATGACAAAACCTAGACTGTGACTCAAGAGTTAAATGCTGATGGTAAATAAGACGGAGTTCACAATGATTTAATAGAATATTCTGTCTTCTGAGGAAATAGAACTAGCCTTATAAAATATCACACCATAATTATTCAGAAGGTTCCTACTTAGATCTTTGTTGATCAACCAAACTGTAATATTTCCTCTAGAAGGAAAAGGCTCTCCATCTGTGGACCACTGACCCACTCATCCATCAACAGAATTTAAACAAAATATAATTGTATTGGTTGCAGAAATTTTAGTTTAGTTTTGTTTAAGTAGAGAGAAAATATGTTTCTTTCAGCTTTTTTTAAAAAAAGAAAAATGTAAGTTGGATTTTGACTGAGTCAGATAGGTGAATATCTAATTGAATAACCATACTCAAAGCATATTACTTAATAGATTAATGTCACTTCATTCATTCATTCTCCAATTATAAACTCTTCTTGAGCAGCTAACATTTGCCAGGCACTATGTTAAGCCTTAGGGATACTGAAAAGACCAAGCTGTGGTCTCACAATCTATGAAAGGAGACACTGTTCTATCACAAATAACTGCAATAAACTTCAGAGACTGAGAATAATCAAGATTAGAGGGAAATCTTAAATGAGAAGAAGGACACTCACAGGGTTTTTCTCAAGCTTTAACTTATTTAACATTTTTACCAATACTGAATCTAATGCCAGAAAGGACTTGTTTATCACTTTTGCAGATGTCTCAAAACCTATAAAGGTAGTTATACATTGGTAGGTAAAAATAAGAAGTCAAATAAATTGCAATGGCTGCAATAATGGACTAAAACCAAGATGAGTTAAATATAAATCTAATGATCTACATTTAGGTTAAAGAAGACAATGCATAAATAAAGGACCCGGAAGACTTAACTTGACAGCAGCTAATGTGAAAAGAACCTGACTCTTAGTCAAACACATACTCGACATAGTTTAGCTATAAAAGGTAATAGATGAAAACACTAGTGTAATTTGAGGTTGTATTACCAAAGCAGTGTATCTAAGCCAAAGATTGTTATGATGCTACATTCTGTGCTGCTAAAAATGATTCTGCAGTATGAGGCCCAGTTCTGGAGCACACTTCAACAAAGCATTTAACACATTAGAGAGGATTCAGCAGGAGGCAACCAGGAGGAGTTTTTTATATGAAATCTATCCTTTTTATATTTTAAAAAATATTTAAGGAAATGGAGCTCTATAGTCTACAGGAAAAATGTAATGAGACACATCATTGTTTTCTTTAACGATGAATATTTTATAAAGTCCCAGAGGGTGAAATAGGAACAACTAGCTTTTCTACTGATATTTATATTTTGTAAAGAACTGTAGTATACATTATAATTTGGTTCTCATAATGACCCTGAGAGTTAGGCAATACAGACACAACCAATTACCCCCATTTTATTGGAGGTTCAGGATGTTGGGACTTGCCTAAATTGAAAATGTTGGGATTTCCCCATAATTCCATGCTACCCTTCCACCTAGAAGCAGATTTTATCTCAGTGTAAGGAAAGTCTTTTTAATAATAAGGGTGACACAAGAATGAAACAGATTGCCTCACAAATTAATGATCTTTTCCCAGAAAAAGGCAAATAAGGGCTGGAGGACTTTTTGTCAAGGACATTTTGGAGGAGACTTCTACTCATAAAGGAGGTTGTGTCAAGTGACACCCAAATCCATATGAATAAATGTTTACCATAGGGAAAAGTAAGAAAGAAAGGCAGGTAGGCAGGCAGGTGGGCAGGCAGGAGGAAGGGAAGGAAGGAAAGAAGAAAGGAGGGAAGTAAGGAAAGAAGGAAGGAAAGAAGGAAGGAAGGAAGGAAGGAAGGAAGGAAGGAAGGAAGGAAGGAAGGAAAGAAAGAAGGGACAGAAGGAAAATTTTGAGAAATTCAAGGTGATATTCATGAGTCATCCATGGAATTCATTCATTTATTCAAAAATATTCACTGACCACTTACTATGTGGTTCTAGATCCTGAAATGGTGACAACCATACCAGACGTGAAAATAGAAATCTTGGTATTAAGTACTAGTTCACTTAGTTATCATTTGTGTGCCTTTTTGAGTATAAATTGTCCCATATGTCAATTGAGGATTATAATATCCACCTCAAGAATTATAAGGATTGAATGAGATAATATTTCTAAAGTACTAAGCACATTGTAGGAACTCAATAAATATTAGTTCCCTTCTCCCCTGTAAGTGTGAGAGGGGCCATGAAGTTCCTTTGAGATTGTTTGCATGAATTGAATATGACAATAAGGCAGGACCTGTATTTAAAGAAAGTAGAATGCAAGCAGAACATCTCTTGGTGTTCACATTAGCTGATCTAAGGGTGACCACTCAGCTTAACTGTGTAAGAATAGGATAGTGTTTTAACTCATAAGCCAAGAGTACAACATGCTCTGAGACTTTATTTGAGTTTGAATTCTCAATCTCAGATTTACGTCTTTTCATTGAATTTTGTACATTGTTGAGCAAATTGTACTAGTTTCTGATTCTCAAACAGAATTGGGAAAAATGGAGATATTTGTATGTTGGATGCTTTTATAGGGACTTTATTTTATAGTGATGCATCTAAAACAATATCCATCTAAAATGCTTATAATCAGAGAAAAAGAAATCATTTGCCTAAAAATATGGAATTTTTCCACTTAGTAGATTTATTGGTTAAACATTTCTGTTTTGAAAATTGAGCTTCTTGGCTATATCTAGAGTGGCTTAGGATGTAATGTTTTGGATAATTTTGCCAACTTCATGTTCTGGCCAGAATTAAGAAAAGATCAGAAGACAATGGTTCAGCTAGTTATGAAATATTTTTTATTGGTACATGAGCTCATCCATCCAAGTTTATAATCACAAACGTGCTCAGCCCTGCTGAGCCATCCTTCCAGAAATAAGACTGGATGAAGGCTTGTTTTATTTATTTTTCCTGTTTTGCTTTAATATATGAATTAAATATTTGCTCAGCTCTCATTTTAAATTATTAGCAAAAACTGAATTCTTATTGAATACAGAACTAGTTGACTCACATTCATCTCCTGCTATGTACCCAGAACAGTAAAAGATACCAAAGAAATGTAAGTAAATCTACACTTAGGTATTTTCCCATGTTAAGAATATATATTTAATACACATAAAGTAATTAAATAGCAATATAAAATGTATTTGATGTTTATAACAACAAACATTTACTGTGACCCTAACCTACATTTACTGTGATCCTAATCTATGTTATGCCATGCACACCTATCCATGAAAAACTTAGAGTCTGGTTGCTGGGAAGTATCAGATATAGACAAACTTATAGTTAACAATATAATGTAAGATGGGTTTCATTACAGCTTAGGACTATGGGACCATCAGGAGGCTATTGCAAGATGAGATTGTGTGTCTGTGTACACACACACACACACACACACACACACACACACACAAACACAGAATTTCTATCTCTAAGAAAAAAAAAGTCTTATTGAGCCAAGCAATACCTCATCCAAATAGCTCAAAAATTACATTATGCAAAGTTTAATGGGAAATGCAAAATAAGAATTCATTTTCTAGAATATTAAGAACCAAAACAACAATTCTCAACTCCCACATATCTACGAATTACCTGGAAGCATGCTAAATGAAGACTCCCGGTCTTCACACCAAGACCTTTGGTTTGGTAGGTCCGGGATGGGCTCTGAATTCTTCAGTTTAAACACATCAGGTGATTCTGATGTAGACATTACGCAGATCTCATTTTGAATCATTCTACCAAGGGAATAAAATTAGGAAGAATGGGATACAGCTTCTTTAATCACAGACTCCCAAGACTTAACACTCCTTAATCAAAAATATACATATTCCTTAAAAAAATTCTATGAAAGAACTGCTTTTAAAAATAAAAATAATTAACCAAGATCATTATCACATTTTCTCCTTTTATTTTATCCAGATGCAAAAAAAAAAAAAAGTGAATTAGAATCATCTCTAAGAGAAACTTTCTGTCAAAAAGAATATAATTTGGATGATCAGATGAATGACTAGAGAAAAGTAGAAAACTTTTTTTCCTGATATAATTAGGTATCACTACATAATATCAAAACAACCATTTGAATGATGTAAGGTGATTCTACTCACTGAGTATTTCCTAAGGAGAATCTATTATAGGGATAACCCTATTGTACATACTTAATGGTAGTGAGGCAAGGAGACGGGGTTATTGACTGAGGTCTAAGCCCTTGACGAACGTAAAACATCGCCTTAGAGAAAATACAAAAACACAGGAAACACACAAATAGGAAACAATGAACGTATGGTCTAGACAATAAGCATTGGATGAGTACAATGAATCTTAATGTGCTCTGGATTGGTCTAGGGAAAAAGCAAGGGTTGGAGCCTGGAGGATAGGTAGAATTTGGGGTTTTAGAGACAAGAGGAAAACAGTATTAGCAAAAGCACGGCAAATTATTTTGTCTAATGCTAAGCCCGCGGCTAGGTTGAACTGAGAAGTTGTTTTGAGAGCACCAAACCACACCTTTAGCTTTTCAACAATAAAAACCAGTAAAGAAAGGTGGTGAGAGCAAAGAGAATAAGATAGAGACAAATAAAGAGGAAAATAAATTCCCATGTAGAAAAAAGAATACTTTCTACTATTAGGCACTTCCTCACTAAATACCCCAGTGTTTATGTAAAGTAATAATTAGAAGAAAATACCAAACATTTATTGAGCACTTAATCCTGTATCAGACACTATTCTAAGCACTTATGTGTATTAATTCCTTTAATCCTCTAAGAACACTGTGAAGTAGGAACTTTTTCTACTATATCATCAGGGTTCCTAACAGCTCATGACCTTCTAAAATAAGAAGCTTTAAATCAAAGATTAATTTCATTTGGTCATTTTCAATACTTCCTGTTTTTCTGCATCAAAGAAGTTTGCTTAATAGGAAAATACCCCTTATTTTCCATGAATATTATATTCGATCAGTTGAAATGTAAATTAAGAGTCACAATCAGGAAATTCCCACTAAGTGTTAAATACAGCAAATCGGTGGTCACATTTAGAATACAATCACTTCTTCAATTGCTTGTGTGTGGTGATCATTCCACCGTATCACACTGCTGCTCTGAAGTAAATCTCAGTGAATGTACAGATGTAATAACCAAAGCACAATCTGTAATGTAAAGAGAAAGATGAGGAACAAAAAGTTCAGTTGCTAGAGAACTGGAGAAGGGGACACATTTTTCGTGATTTTTCAAAAGTAAAGAAGGTGGCTTTTCAAAATCTTTATTCTAACTCAGGAGCAATATATATCAGATTAATGAATAATAGAGCAGAGATGATCACAAGGAACCAACACAGAACAATTCATTACAAACTAACCTTTCTTTACTTTTTAACATGGTAAGGAAATGTATTTGTGTATGATACACAAATGTATTTGTGTATCATTTATTTCTTTATCCTTTCAAAAAGAAGATATTTCATTGCCTGTTATGGGTCTTATACTGAGCACATCAGGAAGATAAAACACTACATCTCTGGTTACAAGGAGCTCAGAATAACACAGTGCAACATGATCAATGCTGTAGAAGGTAAAAGAGGATGTTGAGGACTGGGTGAGGGTGAGGAAAACCTTCCTATGAGAAGCAATATCTATGCTGGGATTAGTGGGTTTGAAGGATGAGTGAAGAGTTAGCTAGGTGAGGACTTTAAAGGCAGAGAGAGTAGCATTTGAAGGAATGTGCATTTGGCAAATTGCAGTCGGTTTGCAGTGCTATGCTGTAATTAGACTGTATCTGTATTTTCAAAAATCTATCATCTTTGTGCATAATGTAAGTATGCTAGGTAAATTACTGACTGGCTGGTTGAATGACTCCTCCCCAAGAGTAAAGAGCAGCAATTTGATGTAGATGGGGGAAAAGGTTTCGATTGGCTTTTGAAGGTCCAATTTTATTTAGGTTAAAAAAGAGCGAAAGTATAATTTGAGGGAGAAATAGCTTAACAATGACTAATATAGAGAATTCATAGATATAAAGCTTTAGTTAATTACAAATTCTATGGGAAAAGGTAAAGCGAGTTAAGATGTTGCAGGAGATACAAGCATGAGGATTTCTTTCCACTTCGAGAATCTATAGTTGTACAGATGAGTGTTTTACAAAATGAGAGGCCCAAGTGCCCAGGAAGAACACTAGATTAGAAAGGGAATTTCTGAATTTGTCTCGATGTGTCTGTCATTTACTATCCATTCACTCTTGGGCAAATCTTTGGGATCAGTTTCTCTGTCTCCAAAGAGAGTGGTTTGGACAAGATACTCTTCAATTCCTAGTTTAAAAAATAAATTTCAAAATACAATCAGCCTTTAAGAATTTGACACTTATCCTTATATCCCAAGTTCCTAGGCCACAGTAAGTCTTCAACACATATTTCCTGAAAGAATGAATGAATCAGTGTTACTTCTGTATCGTGCTCCATTGTATACTACAATTACTATGGGCGACAGGGGCAGAACAGGTAGGGAAAAAGGTCTACTGTACTGAGTCCAGCTAAAAATTTCTATTTTAAGGTTGGCCCCTCTTCTTTCACTGGATGGCTCCATATAATCAGCAAAAGAGAAAATATGCTTCTTTACATAACTTTTTTTTTTACTTTCTTAATCTACAAAAGTAATACCCATTGTCTTACAGAAAACACAGCAAATAAAATGAAAATTAAGACTTCTGGTTATTCTATCACCAAGAAGCTACTATTTTTCCTATTTTGGTATATAGCCTTTCAGTCTTTTCCCTATACATTTACATGTACATTTGAGAAGTCAACTGTACATTCTGCTTTAAAACCTGTTTTCTGCCTTTGATAATACAGAATAAATTCCAATACAAAATATTACATTGTATAAATACACATACTATAGTTTATGTAACCCATTTCCTATGGTTAAGCATTCAGGTCATTTTTTTACCCTATTTATAAACTATATTATGATAAAAGTCTTTTGCAAATTTCTAATTGATTATTTAAGATAAATTCCTAGGCATAGGATTGCTGGGTGAAAGGATATAAGCATAATTAAGGCTTTTGAATGTATTTTCCTAAGTGTCTTTCAGAGAAGTGTCTGCAAAATATAAAAATTCCTGTTTTCCTGTACCCTTATCAACAATGAGTATTATCAAGTTAAAAAATCTGTGCCAATTTGAGAGGCAAAAAGATCATAATTGTTTTATTATTTTAATATGCATTTCTTGCTTTAATTTACATTTATTAAATAGTAGATCAACATTAAGAATAGGCCTGTACTGGAATGTTGGCCATCGAGTGGTGAAAAGAATACATAAAAATAGACACCTTACACAAGCAAAATCATTTATCTGTTCATCTTCATTTATTTATTTGTTCTATTTATTGAGTGCTTTCCCTATAGTACTGTGGGTAGTTCTGAACACTGGAGAAATAAAAGGAAAAAATACACAATCTCTGCTCTCAAGACCGCAGTTAAGAAAACAGATATGTAAATAACACATTATAAATACAGTGTTATCAACACTCTAATAATAAAAGTATATACAAAATTGGTAGTGGCTCCAAGATGGGTAGGAAGGAAAGAATGTTACTTAAAAAATACTCAGATCTATAAAAAGGGGGGAACCCTCAATGACTATGATAGGCAGCAGAGAGTCAGGGTATTTCAGAGAAAAAGAAAGGTGCTACGACTTTGGGACAAAAGGGAGAAGTTCCAATAAATCCAATCTTACATCATAAAGTTCAAGACCATGCATACTACTACCAATTCATATAGCCTAAGTCTAAAAAGAATCATATTTCCCTTACTTAGCTGGTAGGCTGTCAACTTTCAATTATTGTGAAACATACACTAGTCAATGTAACCATCTTATGACCAAATTTAAAACAAATTACCAATTAAAAACATGACTCATTAGTAAGTAAAGATGTAAGCAGTTAAAGCAAATGAAGCATCCATCCTGCAGGAAGCTTTTAAAAAAGCTTTTCTGTATGGTTAATTTTGTGGTTTGCCTTTGTCAATAAATATGGCAGCAACCTTGGAAATAATGTCAGCATGAAGAGCTCATGACTTATTCACCTCTGACATGACCTTAGAGTCTCATAGGAGTTTCCAACTGATCCAAAGTCTTTCTTCTGATCATGAGATTTGGTGGCTTCACATATTTACTCTTCTTCCCTTAAGCGTTAACAAGTTTACTGGCAGATGCCGGAGCTGACATTCCAAATATGGCTCCATTCTTTTCATTAGTCAATATAATTTATTCTTTGTCATTCAGAAAACATTTGGAATCCACTGCATTCAAAGCATAGCAATAAGTTTTACTTAGCATTTTATAAACAATTTGAAGTAGTTACTTCCATTTCACAGAAGAGGAAAAAAGAGCTATAGTAATTTCAAGGCCACATAGCCAGTAAGCAAAAACAGACTCAGAGACAGATTTTTATACTCCAAACCAAGGACTTTTACCACATTGTACCTTTCTAACTGGTCTCCCTGTCCCCTGTCTCTTTCCTCTCCAGCTGTCTAATTCTAAAACACCAAAGAATCCCCCACCTTCATCAAGACTCATCAGCTCTGAGAAGCCATCTTGACCATTTTAGTGCACAGCATAACATGTTGCTCATGTTATTCAACTAGAACCAACTCAGAAAATGCTTGGTGGGATTCCTGTCTTTAATCATAAAATAATTTTTACTGTCTATTTAGAAGACATTGTGCCAGGTTATATAAGACTACTCCGGTACTACTCAAACAAGTTCTATTCATTCTACAAACATTCTGACAAGCTTCTATGAGTCAAGCACTGAGCTAAGAGCGAAATACATGGTTTCTTCCTTCAAGAATCTTAGTCTAATGGGAATGTAGATATATATTATTTCGATGTACATGTGTACATTTGTTCATTCATTCATTCGTTCATTCATTCATTCAGTAAGCAAACTCTTTAATTTACTGGCCATGTGCTGCCATAGGGCACAAAAAGATAAATAAAAGATGGCCCGTCTTTCAAGTAACTTGCAGACTTGTGTTTTCATTCATTCAATAAACATCTGTTAAGACTTTATGTGGTGGACAGAGTAGGGAACACTTATGACTGACATGATCTCTGTTCACAGAACTATTTCCCCTTTGAGAATTAAAATCCCTCAAAGATACAGAATAGGAACTATATTCTTTTTTATCCTATATAATAAGTGGCCAGAGTGAAGCCTCAGCCCACACACCTTCATTCATTCTTACATTTATTCCAAATCTCTCTTGGCAGTTCTTCCACATCGCTCTTTCAGACCAACTCTAGATAATAAACCTAAAACAGAATTATCATAAACTTTATAATTCTAGTATAAACATTTACAACGATGCTTGAAATATATCTCATCTATTCCATATTAAAACATAAGCTACTTTTTGGCTTTTATACAAATAGAAATTTCCAAGTAGATTCTGAGTTTTCTCCCTCTGTTACCTTGTTCACATGCTTGACAGGCCAAGGTGCAAATATGGAAACAGTAGTTTTCAAAATATGCTAGTCAGAGAGCTAGGGTGTTCCTTTGGGGATTCTCCAAAGCAATAGTGGCAGTGGAGGTGATGAGTAGGGAGTACTTAAGAGCTTCCAAATTTAACTAATTTCTTACTTTAACCAGAGTGTGTCAGTTATCTGTTTTAAATATTGTATATCTAAGTAAAACTTGTTTTAGAAAAGAGTCCTGCTACTTAAAAATATTTTTAAACAATTTGTTTGAGACAATCAATGTAAGAAAACATTATAGTATTTTGGCTTTATAATTTTTAATATTTTTTAAAATAATAGAATCCTTCCTATGAGGTTAGTTGATCCATTTTTAAAGATAGCTATAGCTGCTAATGTTAATGAACATGTATTCCTTGGGGCAAAGTGCATTCTAAATTGATCATCTCATTTAGTTATATTTCATATCCCTTTGAAGAACCATTTCACTATACTGCCCCACATTAATAGAGCAAATAAACAAATCGGTTTGTATTATTGACATAGGGACTAATTTCCTAAGAGATTTGCAATTCTAAATGTATCTGTTTAGTGAATCTTTTTTTTTTTTTTGCTATTCATTTGATTTTACTATGTAAGAACACTTAATGAACACAAATCCATCCTACAAAGTCCAAATGTAACGTTTTTCCAGAAAGCAGTGTAGCTACTATTTACTGCATGCATTATTTCATTTCATCCTCAAAACAATTCACTAGGTAAGGAACATTATTCTCATGTTGGAGATAAGGAAACTGAGGAACTATCATGTAGAAGTAGGGACTCTAAAAGGACTTGGGGTGGCAGAAAGACCATGTGTTGGCAAAGTGGGAGAAAGAGAAGGGCACCTTCATTCCAGAAAGCTCCATTTCATCTCAAACTTCTCAAACTGATACAAGCCAGACAGAAGAGTTGTCCATCTTCCTTCCTCTCCCCTTCTGTGACCAGAAAAAGGCTAAACCCTTCCCCACCAACAGGTTATTTCTACTAACATGAGGGTAGATAAAAACTGCATCCATAGGAGTGGGAGCAAAGACGGAGGGGTAGAATCACTAGAGTTTCTTTGGACTTCATAAGCAAATGTATGTTAATATCAACTACCAGTCCTAAATGTACTAAAATCTACCAGTAGCCTTATTTTATGCTTTCCTAGCAATAGAAAAAAATATAGTAGATAGTAAACTTGCCACTTGAGAAACAAGTCAATCATTTATTAGGATTACATATAGGTACGTTTGGCCATTTACTACTCTCCACAATCTAGAAGCAAGCCTGCCCCCTAGTGCTAAAACTGTCTAACTGAATCAGAATAGCAATTGCCGACGACCAGAGAAAAGACCTAGCACCTCAGATATATTCTTAAAATGTACAACTGTTATCTCAAAACAAAATGGCATTCCCCTTTTAAATTTGCCATATGCTTATATTATCAATCTTGCTTTTTAAATCAATCAGAACTTCCATAACATTATAGAAAATAATTTTTGTGCGTAGTAGAAAATGTTAACATAGCATTTTACTTGAAAAATCAAGTCAGTCCTAAATTTCACTAACCAAATGTCTTCAATTCAGTTCAGGGCTATACACTGCTGACGTGCGTGTGTGTATGTACACACACACACACACACATATATATACACATACACATATACATATTCCCAGACTCAGATATCCAACTGCCTACTCTATATTTCCCTTAGGACTTCTAACAGGCCTGTTTACCATAAGGCTAAAAACTGAGCTCTTGATCTTACCCTCTCAAGCCTGCTCTTCTGAGTCTTCCTCATCTTAGTAAATGGTCACTTCATTCTTGGAATTCTTCAAACCAAAAATCTCGTAACCTTTCTCGATTCTTCTCATACCCCACATCTAACCCATCCAGATATAATATTGGCTCTAAACAAAATATATTCCGAATCTAACCACTTATTTCCATTGCCCTCAGTCTCAAATACCATTTCTCTGTATTACTCTCTACCCACTTCTATCCTTGCTTTGATCAGAACCCTAATTGCTTCCCACCTCACTCAATGAAGTCTGTCTTTAGAAAGGCCTACATTGTCCTACATGATTACCTATAACCAGGCATGACCATTAATCCCAATCGCCCTAACCTACTTCCTAATCTCGCTTAATATTCTGTTTGCTCACTATGGTCACAATGATCTCTTTGCTGTTTCTTGCAAACACAAAGCATCCACCAACTCAAGGCCTTAGTATATAACAGTTCTTCTGCGTGATATGCATACTCTCCTCCCAGATATGCATATGGCTCGATTGTTCACTTTTTCAGATTTCTGCTCAATGTCACTTTATCAGTGTATACTCTATGTAAAATAGCAAAACCATACTCGTACACTCTCCAAACCCCTTCTTCGACATATTTTCCCTTAATAACCTTGTTACCATATGATAAACTACATCTTATCAATTAAAATGAAAATCCTGAAAGGGTCAAAAATAATTGTTTATTCTGTGCCCTGCTATATATGGAGGCCTAGAACACTTCCTGGCACATAATAGATGCTTGAGATTTATTGAAATATCTAGTCCAAGAGGAATATGAATGTCTGATTATAAAAATAAATGGTAGAATAAAACCGGAAATCTAAGATATTTGTTTACGCAAGATGGTAATTTGTTGAAAAAAAAAAGAGAACTATTTTAACTAATTTTTTATTCAAATATCCAGGTGTATTTATTTAACATTTACTAAGTGCTGGGGATACAGCCCTGTTGGAACTTCATAACAATACTAGTAGGTATTAATACCACTATTTTACAGAGATGAAAGTGAAGATGACAAAGGTCAAGTGACATAACAAGGATGTTGCAAAGAAGAAACCAACTCAGGTTTCTGATATTACGTCTATAAACTCTCAATATTCAAAGCAGTTTCAAGGAATGATATAAATCCAAAATAGGTAAGGTTTTCACATTTGTAGAGAAAAATAACTGTGTATGGATTTGCTATAAGCCATCTCATTTGCATGACAGGATAATACAGGAAAAGTACTTGAGGCAAACTTCACTTAATATTCACAAAAATTAATTTTGCTAAGCTTAAAGAGATATTAAGTCTCAAATAATAAAGTGTTCAAGTATTAGTCTTTCATCTTTCATGGTTCAAATGCAATTGATACCAATCACATAATAGCAAATTTTCTTCGCACCTTCCAAATATGTGAAGGGCTTGTATCCACAATCTATTTTTCACGTGGAAAAATAAGCTATGGGTAATATTCAGCAATACTCAATTTACACACACACACACACACACACACACACACACACACACACATGTCTGGGGTAAATCTGGCTTTATACATATCCATTTGGTTTATTTTTGTTAGCTTTTAAAAATAATTGTAAGTATGGTTATTTGACTATTTCATATCCACAATTTTATCTTAATATTTAAAAACCCATGAAATACGTAAAACAATTTTCATTAATAAAGCTGAGAAAGCCAAAATGCAGAATGATAAAACTTCTTTAAAATGATACAATTTGGGGGAACACTAAGACATTTTTAATAAAACTGTTTTACTATAACTTGTCCGTTTATGAACCTTAGACCCATAAAATAAATACAACCAAGCTCCAATAATATTGTCATTGTATGACAAGATTCCATACTCATATCAAAGCCTAACCTTATTACTGGATATATTTTAAAGAACATTTAACACACGATAAACCAGAACCCATGAAAAATGAGCCATATTCTAGAAGGTTCGGATAAATTATAGGCAAAGCAAACGAAACTTAAAAAAAAAATGGTTAAACTGGTAACAACTGGTCTAAGAAAGGAGCAAAGGAAGCACTAGCTGTATATGATAGAAAAGATTACAAGGTGGACATAGCAAATTTCTGATCTTTTATTAAGATTGGTGATTGGGAAAAAGTAAATAAATTGTGCTTTAAAGATTCGCTCCAGTGAAGTAAAATTTCACTAGAACAATCTCACAATTAAGGAGTGAACTAGTGATAATTCACATAAGGCTTGGGGCAGAAATTCATCTTTCCACAATCTATAATCTATATAAATTTACCATAAAAGTTATACTGCTTTTTTGGCTTTCACAGTACTACTCATAAGTAACTAGGTCTTGTTAACAAAAAAGACCAAGTCTTAAGCAATCTTTTTTGTCTGGTTGTTACCAAATAGTTATAGAAGTAATAAAACTACATTCATTTAAAAAATTATATGACCCAGAATATTTAATAATTTAGACTAGGCTTTCCTATTGAGGAATCAATGAGATTTTGCTGTTCTTTCCTTCTCTCCTGAAGAGAAAATGAATACTTTTTGAAAATGTTTCCTTGTAATGATTTCCAGTATCACTCGAGAAGTAATACTTCCTCAAGAAGGGAAAATTCCTCTTTAAGAATAAAGATTCTTCTTTAGGAATAAGATTAAAATACAACTTTGCCTTTTCTCTTAATCTAACAAACAAATGCATTTATGTATTAAAATGTCCCCAATTTACATGATGCTTTAAACATCTGGTAAGCACATAAGAGTTGTGCTAAAAAAACTTTAGCCTAGATGAGCCTTATAAGCCCAAATAAAATTTTATCACATCGAATTATCAGAAGTTTTAAGTACACTGTTCCAAGAGAACAGTAAAACAAATTTAAGTCAATATTTTTACTATTTGCTTCTCGAGCTGAGCACACAATATATTTCGATAAGTCCTTTCATAATTTCACATTAACAGTTAGGCAGAAAAAACAAGTTCTGTTGAAGAAACGCTTAGTTCAGATTTAACTAAGTATTCTGAATCCAAGCTATGTTACATAACTTGTATGCCTTAAGAATGCTATAGTTATTTTAAAATTCTACTGTTCTCCCTTCCTGCAAAAAGTTATGACAAATATTTTTAAAGATAAATTTTTGGTTCACTAGATGAAAAGGCATTTGTATTTAAGAGAAATACTCCTCTAAGTCAATTTAACATCCCCATAGAAAGTCCTCAAATTCCAGTTTAAGAAACACTAATCCAGAGTTCTTCAAACAGAGTAAAACCCGAGGCAACAAAACCTATACATTATACATAAAAACACTATTACTGTCAAAATTGTTTTATGTCAAGAATTTTACCAGCAGCATTTAAAAAGCAAGAGATCATTAAACAACAAAAGACAAAGACTGTAATGCACAGACAGATCAGCACAAAAAAGAATTACTGGCTCCGAGGGGTGGGGGGACAAACTCTCCATCCTCTCACAGTTGAGAATCAACCCCCTGGCTCTAATTTCTTCCAGTAGTATTACATTTGTATACTATTCTATAAGAAGTAAGTCATTTCTGATTATAAAGCACCATGGAGTATTTCATTCCATACAAAGGAAATAATTCTCAAAATTTTACAACAGGATTCCTGGGAAGGCACTTAAAGCTAACCAGTTAAAAGAAGAGCCACAACAGTTAGGAGACTTCTTTTTTATACTGCAGACTCCTTAATATTGTCCTCTTTGCTTATACTATTTATAACCACTTGATCAAGTTTCTCAATAAATTAAATGCCGTTTAAATATAAAATAAGAAAGGGAAGACAAGGAGGGACAAGCCTACATCCTAACTGATAAATGAGGCAGAGTAAATTTGCCTACAGTGTAAGTGAATATTATGACTCTAAGGAGGTGAGAGAACTAGGAGCAAGAGAGTAAAGCAAGCATGGCCTCGGTAGGATCAGGCTCTTGGCTTAAGGGAAAAAAGTAAGTTTCATTTTAGTTTTCAGATTCAAAAAGTCTTAAAGGTATTTTCGGATCAGTAAGCAAAGTAAATAGTTTCATATATTTTATTTTTTTAAAGATCACCTATAAATTTTGAGTGTTCCTTATTTTACTCAAATAGTGAAGATGACAAAAACATCACCATTAGTTCAGGCTATAAAATGACAACTTGTAAGATTTCACTTAAATTACACGTTTTGAAATTAAGCAAAAATGGGCAATATTCTTCAAGTTCAGAAGTTGTATCTTAGAAGAGTCAAGTTATAAAGATCCAAATGTCTAAAAATCTAAATGCTTTACTTATAATAAACTTGATATTAAAATATCATTTATGATGCTAAATCATAACACTGTTGGTATGCTCAGTTCTAGCAATTCAGTGATTCTAAAACTTAAAAAATTGTTTTCCACTATTATATGTTTTACAAAGTTCTACAAAGTAATTTCATTAAGAAGGCAAGTAAAACAGCAATCATCTTCTTCCAGCTTATTAACCAAAAGGCAAACCATAAAAATCTTTAAAATGTTATTCTCCCTTTCAATATTGAAAATCACTCATTAAATAAACTCACCAACAAAAATAAACCTTTATCTTAAATCCCAATAGAAATATCCTTATTACGAAAAAATATTCCATTTACTTCTCTCCACTAACAATGAAACTAGGAATGTTATTGAGGCTGTGACTAGACTTTGAATGTGAACAAAATTTTTATATCACTGGGATATTGGATGGTTTGAAACAGAATGTACAATAAGCCCTGCTGCTAGGCTAAAAAACGCCTTTTATGTAACTAGAAAAGGCTGTCCTTTCTTCAAGATACTTTATTGCCAATAGTAATTAGCAATACTGTGATTGTACTATTGTAAATGGCACCCATGAGTTGTGCGCAGTTATGCCAAGAGTTCTCTCATGATTCCTTATTGTCTTTTCTTTTCATATATATATCTTAACTAAATCCACAACAACAGACCTAAGGTTAAGACAAAAAAAAAAAAAGAGGGACTCAACTCCCTAAATCACAAAATAACAGTTAAAGGGATTATACATATACCACTAATAACAACAAAAATGATGATGATACATCTTCAATACTGGTCTTAATTCTCATAAGGCTGTTTGATTTGTCTGATTCTGATACTGTTAATATATGAACCTTGCTCTTTCAAATATAGATGGAACTTTTTAATTGACAGAATACAGGAAACTTAAAATTCACATCAAGAATATACATGCAATGCTGATTTATGCTTATTAACAATATTAGTTAACGGTTAAAAAACAAAATAACTGGACATCATCTTTCCAATCCTAAACTTTTCAGATAAAATATGTGCATAAGATCTTGACAACTTTCACAGAAAACCAGAGCTGAAAGTTGGAGCACTTCCAATATCCAAAAATGTATGTTGCATCAGAATATCATTATCCCAGAAGCCAATAAATATTCTTCCTAACTGTGCAAAGATGAATACAATAAACCATACGATCAGCAGACGACACTGCCAAATATTAAGATTGTTTAAAATCTTTAAAATTTCACATATTCATGGTGAATAGAACCTCTAAAATTCAAGAATTAAAATTTACAAAAATAAATACCACTCTGACACTCAAGGGACATCTTCACTTTAAGGCCTTTGTCACAAATCTGAATCTTTATTGTTCTGAAATAAATGTTATAAACATAAAACAAAAACTTTAATATTCAGTCTCAGAAGAGGTGTGGCTCAAGGCCCATCACATGTAACAAGAAAACTTCCTTTAAAAAAAAAGGAAAAAAAAGTACTATGAGAAGTCTTTCATATGAAAAAAAATGCACCCTTTGGATTGTTTTCCCCCTCATCTCATTAGCTTGTACACATGTAGGAATCAAAAGGTTTGCATTTTCTTCACAATAGTTCTTGCTATGATGTTTGACGGACCTTTTGCCACTCAACAAATTCATCAAGGAGAACAGGCCCTAGAAATAAAGAAACAATTTTTGTTAGAATTCAATGAACTAAATCTCTTCAACTATAAAACAAACTCCCCACAAGCTCTGTGATGATGATAGGGGACTGACCCTTCCCTTTCTAAGGTGTTTTGCTTCCAGCCTCCCTCATCTACTGAATGGTGCTTCCATAGCCTTTTCTTTTTTGCAGAATGGGTATTTGTAGCAACTTCCTTCTCAAGGTTTAAGTGTTTTATAATCTCTCCAATAACTAAATATTATCTTCTTCCTTTTGCTAACTGCCCACAGCATTTGCCATTTAATTATTAAACATTCTGAAAAGTGTTAAACTTAGTATTTCTGTGTTACCTCACCAAGAAGTATGTAAGCTTGTTGAAGGGGCAGCCAGTATTAGAGACTTATACTGTTCCAGTAACAGGACCTAGTATAAATGTGAACACAAAGCAAATGCCTAATAAATACCTGACCAAAGAACTATTCTAAAAGGATATTTTTATCATGGAGGGGTTCCAAACTCATTTACCTACAAAAGCCATGTAGGCAATTTAAATGAGCTCAGTTTACTTTTTCTAAATGCAGAAAAATTCATTGCTACAAAGAAATATGCTTGCCCTCTTTTTCTTAAAATGCACAATCCTGTGATAGTCTCTATTTTTCTCTTGCTTTTGATAAACTACAAGAAAAACTGTAAACGAGCACTAGAATAAATGGCAACTGAAAAGCAACCTCGTTGTTGGCATGTTATGGACCAGCAAACTAGAAAGCAAGTCCAACATAATCCACTACTTGGCTCCAGCCACCAATTCCTATGAAAGAATACAGGTACACTTTTGTCAGAAATTAGAAAAGCTTTCAAATTAAATCATAAGCTTTTTCTATCGCAGCTTATATTTTGCTTCCTATTTTTTAAAATCACGACTACACTTTTCTTCCAGAGGAAAATGCCAGGAAAGGCAGAAATAAAGCAGAATTTTAGCATTTAAGTACAGAAATAATAATTCAAATTAAGTTTTATAATGCTCTATTACTGAGAAATTTAAAACATTTCATTCACCAACAAAGATTTCATAATATTGCTCAATTTAAGCTTTTTGTCTACCTTTTACATCTGCCTTCTCCACACTTCCCACATGATTAAATAATAAAAGTTACTGTTAGGAAATTTAAATCCTTTATGGTGATGCTACACAAATGCATATTCTCATTTAATAGTTTAAAATTTTTTATTTTCACAGGAAAACATTTTATTATACTTACAAGCACCATCTTCATCATAGTTACTAAGATCGGCATGGACGGTTCTGCTGAATTCCAGTACATTGTACCACTGATCTTTGTTCATAACACGATACTTTGATTGCTATAGAAAATGATATAAGTATTTGTCTTACAGAGCAAACATTATTTATTAGGGCTCGACTTCGATAAATATAGTTACAACATATTTTGTAATATGGTCTTTCCCAAAACATTTATTCCTCTTTTAATTAAATTATTTGTGTTTCTAAAGGAATCCTCAGGGGCATTTACACATTAACATCACCAATTTATTTTTTCCTTTATTTTTACTTCAGTTATGAAGAACAACAAGAGCATCAAGGGTACTAAGGGTAAACTCAATGAATTTTTACCTATGTATATTTGTTTAACCATCAATGAGATCAAGATATACAACATTTCCTACACACAGAAGGTTCCCTTGTGCTGCTTCCCAGTAATTCATTTCTTTGCATGAGATTTACTATTTAGCCACATTTTGAAGTTGGCGTCTTTGAAGACAGTGGAAGAACATAGGCATAGGTTCAAATTCCATTTCTGCTACTTAATTGCGTGACCTTAGAAAAGTTACTTATTTTCTCATTTCTCATTTGCTAATGGGGATAAAATAATTCAAAATGATGGTATAAAGATTTAAAAAGATAGTTTTTGTCAAATACCCTCCAAATAACAAGTATCTGAAAATATTTAATTCTCTCAGTTCCCTTTAAAGGTAAATATTGTTACATTTTTCAGTTATATTTATTTTTGCCAAAACTACTAATAGGAGGAAGATTGATAACATCCACCAAAAACATCTACTTTATCAGGCTTAAAGATTAAAGTGTGCACAAAACCCATTCGCATAAGACCTTTTCATACCATTGTCTCTTATCACAAGCTTTAAACAAAACTACTCTGGGGAACTTGCTATGATAAACAATCAGGTTTATGAGACAGTATTTTCAAAGAAGAAGCACTGTAATTCAAAAAATGGTGAGAACTATGCTGAAAATACTAAAAATTCAAAAGGCACAAAATTAGACAGAAAACCAAACAATGGAAAAAAAGAAAAGTATC
Organism: Pteropus vampyrus; assembly: GCF_000151845.1. Classification (NCBI taxonomy): domain Eukaryota; kingdom Metazoa; phylum Chordata; class Mammalia; order Chiroptera; family Pteropodidae; genus Pteropus; species Pteropus vampyrus. Next base: position 223,006 of record NW_011888920.1, read on the forward strand.
TTCTTAAAACTACTGCCTACAATAGATGCAACGATAAACCTAAAAGAATGCTTTCTTCATAAGTTCAGCATATAATTTTAGAAATCAGTACACTTAAGTACACCATGATAGCCACTCTTGTATTTGTAGACACAAAATATTAAAGTTTTATTCAAATTCTTTAGATTGAACCTAAGCGAAAAGTTTTATTATTACAATTGGTTCCTATGTGGATTTCAGCCTAAGACCCTGTGTAATCAGGAAAAAACTGATTTAGAAGCTTGGGATTTGTGCACTATCATCAATTTTCTCCTGCCGAAAGTCCAAGAAACTTATTTCATATGAAGACTCTGTACTAAAATATATTTCTTGGAGGTTTCTTTTTTAATAGGTGGGATGCAAGGGATGGAATTAAAATGGTTTATGTACAGAATATATTAACAAACATGAACTTGTGTCTAAAAATGACAGCAGATATGTACATAGTTTAACAGAAATTTTCTACTCAAGCAGATATTTTTTAAAATGCAGTACTAAAAGTCTATGTTTTTCCTCAATTAAAGGTATGTTTTCACTCAGATTAAGTTTTAAAATAGTATTTTCAAAATTAAAAAAAAACAAAACAAAACATACATACCTCTAGGTACTGGTAAAATACTGAAAACAGTGGCCATGTCCTCCCAAGCAGAAGAGCTAACATAGATTTAGCAGTATCAATATCGAGACTTCTCTGATCTTTATCCTAAAATATAAGTAAAAAAAATTTTCTAAGTATGGCCTCAAGATTTTAAAAAATATTAAAATTAAAAACACGGAAATTCTACCTACCCTTGCAAAATCAAAGGCATATCTGTAGATATTCTTAAACGAAGAAATATCGTTCAACTGTGAGCGCAAAAAGTCAAATTTGTTCTGTAACTTTTCTGTGCAGTCACACCTTAAATTTAAAAAATCAAGCATTATATAATCAAGAAAATTAAAATATTTGGGGGTTAGGAGGAATGCATTAAGAAAAAAAGTGAGGGCATTTATGAGTTTATTTAGGTTTAAAATTCTCTGATTCAAAATTCAGTATAACAAGCAAACTTGTTGCCTTGTATCTACTAATGCAATAAAAAAAAAAGGAAAAAGAAAACCTAAAAATCAATGAATGTTCACTCCAATGACTTTAAAAAAACTCAATAAAAAAGCTCTAATAAAACCACAATGTCTCTTTTTAAAAAGAGATATAATAAAATATGCTTTTACCCACATATAAAGTTAAAAAATGATAGAACAAATGAAATTAATCAGGCTTCTGTCACATATTTCATTGGAAAGTTCTTAGGCACTGGCTTAGTGAGAGATTATCCATGAGTGGTTTTAAAAGTTTAAGATATAACACTGAGGAAATTAATACATTAGTGTTTCAGTCATAAATTCAGCATCCTACATTTTCAGTGAACAAAAAATCAAGATAAATCAGTGGTTAACACCTGACTTTGAATAAGGTACATATACAAAAGAATGCAAACAAGTTATACATGTTATTTCCAAAGACAAGACACTAAGCATAAAAAACTAAACAGAATAAAAGTTAAAAATCTTTACTGACTTTTACTCTCACTGGGTTGATATATTTTACTATTTAGCCAGAAACAAGGCAGACGAAGCCTTTCACAATTGGCACCAATTTCCAGTTACATCTCCTGCTAAGTCCCAATATCTTTACAGTGCTCTACTTATACTTCACTTACCATTCCCAAATGCTTTAGTACATACATATTATTTTCCTCTACTTGAAATGCTGTTCTAACATTTTCACTAATTACTCGTCAAAACCTCACTCACACTTTGCCATCTCTGAGAGACCCTTTATAATCAAATTAGTTGTGCCAACCACTTTGACTCAGTTATTTCATTCAAAACTGAATTTTAGTACTCATCATGTAGTAGACACACAGCATTCTTAGTTTTAACTGAAACTTTCACTATTCTAAATCAACGACATGATGTATATTTACAATTTAATTAAGAGGTACATATTTTGAATCAATTTCTAGTGTTGCTTAAATCTTGCCTTCCTAGACTACGCCAAATTTGGTCCTGTTACCTGTTCAGACAGACATTGCTAGATTTTTTTTACTATGCTCCCAAATGAGAATGGCTCATAAATTTCATTCTTTCACATTCTCCTTGCTAGTTTTGATCACAAGCTTATTAACACAAGCCTCAGAAAAGTAAAATGAATATTATTACCCTTTTTTCCATTTTCTGAAAAAGTTTACTAAACATTGGAAATAGCTTTTACCCAAACTTAGCTGAAAAACCACCAGGGCCTTTTCATTGAGAAAAGAAAAGACTTTTAATTATTAGATCAGCATTTTTAATGGTTATAGGGCCATTAAGATTTTCCATTTCTTTTTTAATCAGTTTTGGTCATTTATATACTTTTATGATAACTTGTTTCCTGCACAAATTTTATCTAAATATGTTGATTAAAATTATTTATAACATTTTCTAATATGCATTATAATATATTTTTGCCCTTTTGATTTTTTTGACCATCTTGCGAGAATTTATTAATTCTCTCAATTTTAGCTTTGCTTTGTATTTTACTAATGTCTGGATATCTTTTTATCTTATGTCTTCTTTATTTGGGTTGATCCTTTTTCTAACTTCTTAAATTAGATAGTTCATTTGGTTTCAGGTTTTTTTCTCTTTTAAAGCTATCAGTTTCCCCTCTGTGTATAAATTTAGCTTTAGCCGTAGTTTTGATAAGTATTATTTACCTGTAAATGATGCCTTGACTAGTGATTTCAGAGGAGTGGTAGAGATAAAAAGCCTTACTAGAATAGGTTCGAGAAAGAATGAGAAGAGAGGAACTGGAGAAAATAAGTATAGACAAATGCTTTCAAAGAGTTTGGTTCTTAAAGGGGGCAGAGAAAAGAACTAACTCGAGTGCAATGAGGGAGGCAGGAGGTTTGCTTTTTTTAAATAGATAAAAGAAATAATACTTTTCATTATCTCTCTTGCTAATTCAACCAAAAGTCCTAAACATTATACATTTAAAAAGCATAAGAAGACTCTGAGGAACAATACACTAGTGAGTTCCCTGGGTTTTCTTTCTGCCTCATCTATCCCAGACTTGGAGCTAAAGGAGTCAGCAAACTGGGGGCAGACAAAACAAACAAACAAACAAACAAACAAACAATAAAAGCCTGCTTCACCTCTAGCCAAAAGCAAGCAGGCTAGCAAAATGAAAAACTTTTAGGGAAAAAAAACCTCTTCTTTAGTCTAACACCACAGAAAAACTGTGGCTCAAGCCTCACCAGTGCTAGCAAAGGCTGAATGGGGCCCTGAATGGTCCACCCTCATCGGTATACAAGGAAGTCTCTTTCTCAACTCCTGCAGTGTCAGTGAAAACCACATGGGG
>NW_011888920.1:227083-228700 GCF_000151845.1 Pteropus vampyrus
GAATCCTTAATAAAATATTAGCAAATGGAATTCAGCAGAATATAAAAATAATTATACACTATGACAAAGTGGGATTTGTTTCAGGTATGCAAGACCAATTCAATATTCAAAACCCAATGTAATCACAGTATTAATTAACAAGCTAAAAAAAGAAACTATATAATTACATGATTTAATGCAGAAAAAGCATTTAAAATATTTAACATCCATTCATGTTAAAACTTAAAGAAAAATAGAAATAGAAGAGAACTCCCTTAACTTGATAAAGAGCATCTCCAAACAACCTATAGCTAACATTTCTTAATGGTGAAAGACTGAATGTTTTCCTTGTAAGATGGGGAGCTGGAAAGGATATCCACTCTCACCACACTTATTCGACATACTGGTAGAAGTTCCAGCTAATCCAATATGTCAAGAAAAGAAAACAAAGACATACAGACCAAAAAAGAAATAAAACTGTCCCTATTTCTCGATTTTATGTCTTAATAATGACATGATCATCTATGCAGAAAACCTATCGAATACACACCAAAAAACCTTAGAAAAAGTTGAGTTCAGCAAGGTCAGAGGATACAAGACAAACGAAAATCAATTAGGCTTCTATATACTGATAATAAACATGTGGATGCTAAAATAAAAAATACAATACGATTTACAATGGCTCAAAATACAAATAAAATATTTAGATGTAATTTTAAGAAAACATGTATAAGACCTGCATTCTCTAAACTACACAAGACTGATGAAAGAAGTCAAACACCTAAAAAATCTGGAAACATAACTATCTTCCATGTACTGGAAGACTCAAATAGAAAAGACATCAATTCTCAAACTCATATGCAGTTTAACTAAAATCTCAGGAAGATTTTTTGTAGATGTCGAGACAATTATTCTAAAATTCTTAGGAAAGCAAAGAAACTGGAACAACTAAAACAATTTCGAAAAAAGAGAAATCTACCTGATTTCAAGACTTAGTATATACAAGAAAAAGTAACGGGGAAAAGACAGTCTCTTCAATAAATAGTGTTGAGAACACTGGACAGATACATGCAAAAAAATGAAACTGAGCCACTCATTTTCTTATACCATATACAAAATAAAATTAAAATGGATTAAATATTTGAATGTAAGAACTGAAAAACCATAAAATGAGAAGAAAACATAGTCAGTAAACTCTTTGACATCATTCTCAGCACTATTTTTTTGAGAAGTCTCTCCAAGGAAAGGCAACAAAAACAAAAATAACAAATGAGACTACACTTAACTAAAAAATTTTTGCAAAAAAAGGAAACCATCAACAAAACACAAAGACAATCTACTGAATGAGAGAAGATATTCATAATGATATATCAGATAAGGGGTCCATATCCAAAATATATAAAGAACTCATACAACTCAACATCCAAAAAAAAAAGTCCAATTAAAAATGTTAAGAGGATCTGAATACATTTTTCCGAAGACATACAAAAAGCCAACAGACATATGAAAATATGCTCGATATCACAAATTATCAAATAAATGCAAATCAAAACGGCAATGAGATATTGCCTCATACCTGCAGAATGGCCATTATCAAAACGTCAACAAGAGGGGGAAAAAATAGTGTAGCTGATAGAG
>NW_011888920.1:229650-235506 GCF_000151845.1 Pteropus vampyrus
AGGAGCTTTGCTTAGCACACAGAAACAGACATGGAAAGGCAGCCAAAATGGGAAGACAAAGAAGCAGAAACCATATGAGAGAATGGAACAGAGATCCAGATATAATGGAGTCAAGTAATCTAGGAGATGCAGAGTTAAGAACACTGATTATAAAGATGCTCAATGAACTTTTAGGAAGTGTAGATAAACCCAGTGAGAACTTCAACAAAGAGATAAAAAAAACATAAAAATGGAAATGAAAATTATAAAAAGGAACTAGTCTGAAATGAAAAACACATAATAATCTGAGATGAGAAGTATATTAAATGGAATAAACAAAGGAATAAACAAAGTGAATAAAGAAAAGGATCAAATGCCCTATCTAGAGGACAGGAAAGCCAAGGACTCCATCAGAATGGCAAGAGATAAGATGCCAAGACTATAAAAATAATTTAAGGAGCACATGGGACACTATTAAGGCTCCAAATATACATCTGATCGGTGTACCTGAAGAAAATTAAGATGGTGAACAGCTGTTTGAAGATGGAAAACTTCCCTAACGTGGTATAGGAAATGGACATAAAACCCCAGGAAGCTCAGAGAATTCTAAAAATCAGGGCTCCGAAGAGGTCCACACCAAGACACATCATAATTAAAACACCAAAGGTTAAATACAGACAAAGAATATTAAAAGCAGCCAGAAAAAAGCAGATAGTTACCTACAAGGGAACACCCATAAGACTGGCAGCTGATTTCTCAAAAGAAACTATGCAGGACAGAAGGGCTTGGCACAAAATATTAGACGTGACAAAGACCCAGGATGTACAACCAAGGATCCTTCATCCAGCGAAGCTATCATTTAGAGTTGAAGGACAGATAAAGAGCTTCCCAGACAAAAATAAACTAAAAGAATTTATCACCACCAAGCCAGTATGACAGGAAATGTTGGAGGGACTTCTTTAAGAAGAAAAAACATGTATCAAAAACAGGAATAAAGAATAGTAACAACAACATTCTTATCAATAAGTACCTTAAATGGAAAGGAATTAAGTACTCCAACTAAAAGACAGAGTGGATGAATGGAAAGGAAAACAAGACCTCCACATGTTGCCTACAAGAGACTCACTCCAGATTAAAAGACACACACAGACTAAAAGGAAGGGGATGGAAAAAGATATTGCTTTGATGGACCTAGAAGGTATTTAAGTCAGAGAATGATAAACACTATATGATTTCACTTATATGCGGAATCTAAGGAATAAAAAGAACCAACTAATCAAAACAGACTCACAAATATAATGGACAATTTGATGGACAAAGGGGAGGGGGATTTGCGGGGCTGGGAGAATGGGATGAAGGGCTAAAGAAGTACAAATTAGTAGCTGATGGACGCTCACGGGGAGGGGTGCACGGCACAGGGAATGCAGTTAGCATTAACATATTGGCTAGGTGGAGGATCAGGGGAGGGAGCAATTGAGGGGATCATTTTATGGACTATATAGATGTCTAACCAATGTACTGTATCCTTGAAACTAATTAAAATAAATTTTTAAAAAGTCAACAAATAACAAGTGTAGAGACTAGAGAACCCTTGTACACTGTTGGTGGGGTTGTAAACTAGTGCAACCACTACAGAAAACAGTATGAAGATTCTTCAAAATATTAAAAACAGAGCTACCGTATGACCCAGCAATTCCATTTCTGGGTAATTATCCAAAGAAAATGAAAACATTAATTTGTTTAAAAGATACATGCAACCCTATGTTCACTGCAGCATTATTTATAATAGCCAAATTATGGAAGCAACCTATGTATCCACCAGTAGATGAATAAAGTAGTAGTACATATATACCATAGACTAATACCCATAAAATAATAAAATCTTGCTACCTGCTACAACATGGATGGACCTAAAGGGTATTATACTAAGTGAAATAAGTCAGGCAGAGAAAGATAAATGCTGTATGACTTCGCTTATATGTAGAACCTAAAAAAACAAATGAACAAATAAAACAGAAACAGACTCATGGATACAGAGAACTGATGGTTGCCAGAGAGGAAGAGGGGTGGGGTATGGGTGAAAAGGTGAAGGAGAATAAGAGGTCCAAGTAAGTCACAGGGATGTAATGTGTATAGGGAATACACACACACGCACACACACACAGCATAGAGAATATAATCAATAATATGGTAATATTATGGTACCAGAGTAAGTAGACATCCACAGGCAAAGAAATAAACCAAAACCTAAGTCTTACACCTTTTTAAAAAATTAACTCAAAATGTATTACTAATTTAAATGTAAGAAGTAAAATATAAGCCTCCTAGAAAAAAAACATAAAAAATTCTCAGACTCTAGGGGCTAGGCAAAGAAATCTTAGATTTGACACCAAAAGCAAAATCCATAAAAGGAAAAACTGATAAATTGGACTTCACCAAAATTAAGAAGTGTGCTCTGCAAGAGTCCTGGTAAGAGGAAAACACAAGTTAGGTGGAAGAAATCATTTGAAAACCACATATTTGATGAAGGACTTTTATCTAGAATATTAAGAAAACTTTCTAAACTCAACAGTAAAAAAATATTATAAATAAATATCTCTTAGCCTCTCTTATTCTTCTCAGATATTGCATGACAGGTTAATAGTCAGATCCTGAGAAGGAGTAGGAGGTATCCTCGGGGTAAATGCCAGCTCTATAGATCCCTATGAAATCATCTTTTGTTATTTCTGGCCTCTGATTATTTTCCTTAATTTATAGTCAAGTCCAGGTATACTTTTTAAAAGATGCTTTTATATTTTTTCCAACATTTAAGTGCTTCACATGAGAAATGATCTCTGCACCTTTAGCCTGCCATACTGCCAGAAATGGAAATCAAAATTTGGATGTTAACTTTAGGGCCTAATTCTTTACATGTGAATGAGCATATATGTTTCATGCAGAAACAAAAAAAATTATTATTTTTACTAAAAATTTATTACTTACTATTTCAATAAGTGGCTTCTACTAGTGCAAAAATTCTTCATTAAGGGAAAAATAATGCTTTACTTAAAGCTGAGAATGCTGTTAACTTCTACCAGAATACGCAAAAGAAACACATTCTCAGATTATATGCTAATTCTGTTTGAAAATTTGGACATGAAGTTTTCGAGAACTCCAGAGTTATTACTTGAGAATGTTCAGAGGGTATTACATTATCAACTAGTTACATGCACTCCCTTCCCTGTCGTGATCTATCTTGAGTAGGGGGCCTCATTTTCTACATCTTTAACTTCTTAAAGCAGTACTTTTCACACGTACATTTTTTTAGTAATGTGACTCACATTTTCACATAAAATCTCATGCAGAACTTAACAGACTTGAAATTCAGGACGGGAAAAAAGATAAAGGATGCCTCGTTACATTTAGAAGTCCTTCCTCTCATTACCACAAGAGTTTGAAAATCATTATCAAACACAGGGCCTGGCATAAAGAAGCATTCAAAAGTATTTGTTAAATAAAAACATGAATACCAAAAATAAACTACCTAGCAGGTGATATATTTGATTATAAAAAGTTTCAAAATTCCTATCTAGGGAAAAGTAGGAAATTGTACTTCAAACAAAATTGTAAAGGGCATAAATAGTGATTGACAAGAATCCAAGACAGGAGATAAGAATCCAAGAAATTACAATCTTTTCCAAATATTTTAGATTCCATAGGTATACGAGAAAACAAAATTACTTAAGATATGCTCTCATAAGCTTAAGACAGAGATAAAGTAAAGAACAAAGTTTCAAGTCAAAGAGACTGGTTAAAATTCTAATTTCTCTGTTTGTAGCCACGTGGCTCTAAGGAAGTTACTTGACCTTTTTTAGCCTCAGTTTCCTCATTTTAAAAGGACATTAACACTAACAGACAACTTGTGAGATTAAATGAGCATACATGTGTTAGATGCTTAGCAGTTCTTAGCCTGATATGCTCCTTATGAGGCAAGTGGCTTTAAAAAATCACCTACACATTGGTGGCTCTCCAAATTATTTCATATCATTCCTAATGGTCTAGCCAAAGCTTGAGAAGAGAATCTAATATAACCACCAATATTTTCTACTTGGAGGAGACTGAAAAAATAAGAGCATCAACTTCCACATTTGTTATCAAAATCATAAAAACTGTGAACAGACCTAGCAAAACCAGTGAACATACCCCAAGCATTCACTAACACAATTCTTATATTTAATTTAGCCCCAAAATAGACTCAGAAGAATTAATAATGCCAATACCTCACAACTTGGGAAGTTTAGAAAGACTGTTTCCCCTGAACTAAACAGAAATGTATACTTAACTATTATGTCATTGAAAGCAAGTGATTGTTTTTGAACAAAAACGACACAGATTTTAGGAAAGAGCGGCACAATATGTTACCACTCTCCAAGGCTACTGCGGTTAGAATGAGTGGAAATGGGTTTAAATTTCAACATTAGGACTTGGAAATCAATTTCCTGAGTACAGGTATCCCTGGTTTTTCAAAGTTTGCATTACACCACCTCACTTTTATGAAAGACCTACATAGTACTGTTTTCAATAACCAAAAGAAATCCAAGGAGGATTTTAGCTTTTAAGAATCGGCCACTGTTTGTTTTGCAGTAATCCTTTATAGAGGCAGTGTACACCTCAAGCAGCAAGAGCAGCACCACCAAGCGCCTTCCCCAGGAACTACACTCAGCATCTCTGCATTAAGTTGCCATAACTTTGAACTGCATATGTGAACATCTGTGTTTTATCTTGACTAATTTTGTGCACCTGTTAGTAAAACGTGTACTAAGGTATAAGAAAAGCCTAAGAGAGCTCACAAGGATGTTAATGCTTAGGGTAAAACTGGATGTAAGTAAATATATTTGGTATGATTTGTTAAGTTATTTTTTAGGACTAGGAATGCTAAAATATTTTTCCATGTAAGTTAATAGTAACTGCTTCTTCGCTTTGCACAATCTTGGCTTACAAAAGTTTTCATAGGAACGCATTACTTTTAGATAGCAAGGTAAACCTGTACTAATTAAGGGAGGCTTTCAAATTTCCTCTTCATTAAAGATCTTTAAATTGAGAAGAAATTCTCCCTATGGTATTAGATCTAAGTGAGGTTCTCTTTCTTAATCAGTAAGTCTCAATAAGTATGTTCTGACACAGTGATGTTTAACAGGAAAACATTTATTCACAAAGTTCTGGATTTACAATGTTCTCTGAATCAGGTCTATCAATCAGAATAATACGGTCCACCTCTGGGGTTACCTGGAAATGTGGAGGGGAGCATTTTGAAATTGTCATGATGACCACGGGGGAGAGCAGAAGAGAAGGATACTAATGGCAATTAGTAGTTGGGCCCAAAATGCTCAATGAATGATAGTCATACACTACACACACCATGGCATCCTGTATACCCGACTCCACCAAAGACCACCAAAGACCACCAAAAAAAAAACCATATAAATGCTTCTCATTTCTCTCTCCCCTAAACAAAGTCAAGCCAGACCACTGTCTTTAATCTTCAATGTCGAGGGCTTAATATGGAGAAGAGAAGGTATACAACTTGAAATCTACTGACAGGCAGCTTAGTTACTACCATTCTTGTAGGATGCTATCTTCTTGCCTCTTTTTTCATTTTCATAATCAAGTACAGTCTTTTCAAATATCTATGCTCACAGTTTTCACCACCATATTTCTCCACCATGGTATTTCACCCTTGTTCCAACACCATAGCTAGCGGATATGAGAAAAATTCTCCACTCTACAAGTATCCTTGGTATCTTGAATCCACATATGCAAGGAAGACGAAGATCCATATGCAGTATTTTGTGCGTAGCAGCACATGTTCATCTTAATGGGGGATAAGGTCCACAGGTT